>NC_135415.1:12368102-12515602 GCF_051991245.1 Festucalex cinctus | reverse complement strand
CGGAACAGTCTACATGGGGGTGGGGGAAGGGGGATCAACATGATTATTTGATTATTAACTCATTCACTCCCAGTTTCCGTTTTGCAGCAATTAGCATTAGAATTAAGGCTGTAAATCTCTCCAATCAAGACGATTCAATACACATCTCGATACATGGGGTGCGATCCGATACAAGGATGATTCGATTTTAAAATGAAACGATTCGGTTCGGTTCAGTAGGATTACGATTCGATGTTCGATTCAGTAGGATTACTATTCAATTCGGTTCGATTCGGTGTAGCGTTCCAATGATTATTTTAAAACTCAACATTGAGTTAATTGTCAAATTAATTTACAATTATTTTGTTACTCCATTAAAGGTTTGAATATCTTGTTAAATTTAAAATTATCAAAATCTTGTAACTTTCACATTTCACATGCATCTGCCTAATAAAATACTCCACTCGTAAGTTGTAACTACTAATTAATATCTTTTTCAAAGTGCTACCTTACTACATGTAAACTAATTAACTTAAAACAATTACAATTCGATAGATAGATATATAGATAGATAGTAGGGGTGTGCCAAAAAATAGATTCATAAAAGAATCGAGATCCTCACTTATGAATCGATTCGAATCGATATTAATATCTAAAAATCGATTTTATTTAAATTAGAAATGAAGAAGAAGGGGAAAAGGCAGTTGTAGCCCACATGCTGTTTTTGTGGGAAAAGGCACTTATGATACAATCCATCCATCCATTTTCTTGACCGCTTATTCCTCACAAGGGTCGCGGGGGGTGCTGGCGCCTATCTCAGCTGGCTCTGGGCAGTAGGCGGGGTACACCCTGGACTGGTTGCCAGCCAATCGCAGGGCACACAGAGACGAACAACCACTCACACTCACAAGCACACCTAGGGACAATTCGGAGCACCCAATTAACCTGCCATGCATGTCTTTGGAATGTGGGAGGAGACCGGAGTACCCGGAGAAGACCCACGCGGGCACGGGGAGAACATGCAAACTCCACCCAGGAAGGCCGGAGCCTGGACTCGAACCGGAGTCCTCAGAACTGGGAGGCGGACGTGCTAACCACTCGTCCACCGTGCCGCCCCCTTATGATACAAAATTAATAAATGTTTAAACAAAAAAAAAAAAAAAGACACTTAAATGTCTCTTATTTGTCATTTTGTCTTGCAAAGCAGACTGGAGTAGATCATGACAATGTTGTGCATATCTGTAAATTGAAGCAGAAATCATTTGTCAAACCAATAATTTTTAATCAAAAATCATTTGAATCGAGAATCGAAAATCTATTCTGAATCGAATCGTACACCCAAAAATCGTAATCGAATCGAATTGAGACAGTCAAAGATTCCCAGCCCTAATAGATAGATAGATAGATAGATAGATAGGTAATAAGAGGCTTACAATATTTCAGTTGATTTGTAATGAATCCAGAATGTATGGCATTTTTGCTTATTTATTTGCATAACAGAAAATAAAGGACTTTATCACAGTCTTCTAATTTTCTGAGACAGTCAGATAGATAGATAGATAGATAGATTATTAATCCACACAAGCACCAAATCTGCATTCAGAGCTTCTCCCACACTTTTATACTTATTAGGACAAACAAGAAAATACCCGGGAACCCGGAGCGTATCGCCGTCGAAGCGGCTTTCCCGCAGTGTAGAGGCGGCTTCCTAGGAGCGGCGTTCCCGCAGCTTCCCCCGGAGGCATCGCGAATGTCTGTCGAATATCAAATATTCCAACCTAAAACTAACTTCACCGCAGTCTACTCTTCAGCATGAGCCCATGTTATTTTTTTACGTCCGTGCTATATCAGCATACAAATCAACTTCTGACCGTCCTCTTTCTTTTTTAAGCTTTGAGCCAGGACAGCATGGTAGTATTTTCATTTCATCCTCTTAACTCAAGAGTTATTGTTGTCATGTACACACGCTAGCCTCGGTTAGCATGTTTACAGCGAGGGAATTGAATGACGCACCCGTCCCTCGTCAGCACAGATATATATACTATTGGAGTATTAGTGTGCTTGCTGATTTGATGAGCACACGGACATCCATGTTATATGGAAGTCGACGGATGAGCGCCACTCGCCAACAGCTTTTGGAGACGCTAATGTTTTTATCATGTCCCAACTCCTGAAAGCCCTCATTCTCCACAACGCAGTATGGCTTAAGTGTTTAACAATAAATCGGGTTATTAAGGTCGTTATTATTACCTTTTATCTGGTTGTGGGCGTTTTAATCGGAAGAAGTCCTGTTTGTCTGTCCGTTGGTTTGAACACCGCGGTTCCATGCCAGCTTGTCTGTACATCTGCCGTACTCGCAGTTGACAGTCTCTGTACATGACGTTGTTCATGTAAAATTAACATCGAAAGTTACAACTGTAACTACGGTTCTATGAGTCCCGGACGACCGCCAGAAGGCGGTGCTTTAAGCACTGAATGTTCCTTTCGCGCATGCGCAGTTCGAGTAATGCATACCAAATTAGTCACCTGTGACCCCTTGGTGACCCTAGAAGGGTATAAGTTCCGGTGTCACCCAAGGTTCGTTTCCTACGGAATCTTCTCGCGTGAACACGAGGATTCCGAGCGACAGGACGCCCTGGCGGTCGTCCGGGACTCATAGAACCGTAGTTACAGTTGTAACTTTCGTTCTATTTCGTCCCTCCCGACCGCCAGAAGGCGGTGCTTTAAGCACTGAATGACTAATACCGGCGTAGTCGCGAGGGATCTCAGACACAAACCTCACTGAGAAGCCCCAGCAGGACCCAAGATCACGCCAAGCGGATGGGGAGAGGCGACATCCACGCTATAAAACCTGGAGAAGGTGCAAGGCGTCGCCCATGAGGCAGCAGCACAGATATCCTCCAGGGAAACACCCCTCAGGGCGGCCCAAGACGTGGCAACGCTCCTGGTGGAGTGACAGCGCACCCCTGACGGCAGGGGGCGGCCAGACAGCAGGTAGGAATGGCGAATGGCATCCCCGACCCAGTGAGACAAGCGCTGCTTGGAGAGAGCGGAACCCTTGGTAGGACCACCATAACAAACAAAAAGCTGGGCAGACGTACGAATGCCCGCCGTAGCGTCAATGTAACACTGCAAGGCTCTCACCGGACACAAGAGCTCCGGCCTGTCCCCGCCATCAGCAGGAGTGGGTACATAACGTTTAAGCCGTAGAGGCTGGTTAGAACGAGAGCCAGACAACACCTTGGGAATGAAGGCAGTGTTCGGCCACAGAGTGACGCCGGCGCCATCCGGGTGCCATCGCAGGCATTCAGGGCTAACCGATAAAGCGTGTAGGTCGCTGACGCGCTTGGCGGAGGCAACGGCGAGCAAGAGTGCAGTCTTGCGCGACACCCATTGAAGGTCCGCCCCCGCCAGGGGCTCGAAGGGAGGCCTGCACAGGCTGTCCAGCACCAACTGCAGATCCCACGCCGGAACCCGAGGAGCCGGGCGGGGACAAAGACGCAGAGCCCCTCTGAGGAACAAGGACACCAGCTCATGGCGCCCCACGGAGCCGCCATCAGCACCAACATGCCGGGCAGAAATAGCTGCCACATACACCTTCAGAGTCGACTGAGACCTGCCCTTATCCAGGAGGGACTGCAAGAAATCCAGGATGGTGGGGATGGAACACGAAACAGGGTCCACCCCGCGTTCTCCGCACCACGTCACAAACAACTTCCACCTGTTGGCATACTGTTGCCGAGTGGACGGTGCCCTCGCATTAAGAATGGTCCGCGTGACAGACTCTGTACAGCCGGTCAGCAGCGGTTGGGGCCCCTCAGTGGCCAAACACATACGCGAAGGCGCCGAGGGTCGGGATGCCAACCCCGACCTCCCTGTTGAGACAACAGGTCCTCCCTGTCGGGGAGACGCCACGGCTCGCCGGAGCACAGTTGACAGAGCAGGGGGAACCACGTCCGGGCCGGCCAGAAGGGGGCCATCAGCAACAGCGTGTGCCCCTCCTGAAGAACCCTCTGAAGCGTCAGCCATATCAGAGGGAGCGGCGGAAAGGCGTAGAGAAGGCACTCCGGCCACGGCTGCGCCAGTGCATCCAGACCCAGAGGGCTGGTGGCCTCGCTCAGGGAAAACCAAAGTGGGCAGTGGGTTGAGTCCTCGGAGGCAAAGAGATCGACCTCCGCCGTGCCGAAGCTGCTCCAAATCATGCGCACCACCTCTGGGTGGAGGCGCCACTCTCCCGGAGGAGGACCCCGACGGGAGAGAGAGTCCGCGAGCTGGTTCCGAACCCCCGGCAGATAGGTGGCCCGTAGACTGGCCAGACGGGGAGCAGCCCACCTGAGAAGGTGCTGGGAGGTCTCCAACAGACGGGCGGACCTGACGCCGCCCTGACGGTTTATTTGAAACACGGTCGTGGTGTTGTCCGACCGTATGAGAACATGCCGTCCACTCAGGTATGGCAAGAAGTGCATGAGTGCCAAGTACACCGCCCGAAGCTCCAGCACATTGATGTGATCGACCCTGTCGCGCACAGACCAACTTCCCTGAGCCGTCCTGTGCTGCCAGACAGCACCCCAGCCCGTGAGGCTGGCATCCGTGGTGATTGTTTCGCGGCGGGCCGGGGCCACACCCAGCGGGACTCCGCTCAATAGAAAAGCCCTCTCCCTCCAAGGTGCCAGGGCGAGGAGGCACCGACGGGACACCCTGAGCCTCCGGTGGCGGTGCCACTTGGCATCCAAGTGGAAGCCGTTCAGCCACCTCTGTAGTGGGCGCAGTGTCAGCAGACCCAATGGGACCACAGCCGTCATGGACGTCAGCTTGCCCAAAAGCCGCAAGCAGGCGACGTAAGGCAACAGCCTGCCCCCTCGAAAGAGCGCAAGGAGGCGAAGAACATCGTCGACTCGGTGAGGAGATGGGTGGGCTCTCATAACCGTGGTGTCCAACGTCACACCAATGAAGTCCGTCCGCTGAGAGGGGACCAGAGAGGACTTGGGCAAATTGACCCTGATACCCAACCGGGCCACATGAGACAGGAGATCGGAGGTGTCCTGGATCACCTGAGCCCGCGACGGCGCGCAGAGGAGCCAGTCGTCGAGGTACGGCAGCACCTTCATGCCCACAGACTGCAGGGGCGCCAGAGCAGCCTCCACAAACCGAGTGAAGACCCGCGGAGCGAGGGAGCACCGGTCTTCTTTGGGACAAGGAAGTATGTCGAGTAGAAGCCCCCGGGCTGTGCCAGGGGGTCCACGGCCTCCATCGCGTCCTTGGCCAGGAGGGCGGACAGCTCCTGGTCCAGAGCTGAGGCTTTTGCCGGGTCGGCGATGAGTCACCCTGACCCGACAGGAAGCAGGAGGCCGGCGTCAGAACTGCAGCTCGTACCCGTGGGTCAAGATGGAGACCACCCATGGGTCCGAGGCACGAGCAGGCCAGTAACTGAGCTGCTGGTGGGAAAAATGTCTGACGGCCGGCCCCAAGGCCACAGTCCCTGGCCCTCCGGCCGCTAGGGGCCCGAGAGGGACGGTGGGTGGGGCCTGCAGCCCGTGGTTGCCCTGAAGGCAAGCGGGCAGAGGAGCGAAAGTCCCCAGCGGGCCTCTGTGGGAGTCGCCGGGTGCCATAAGCCTCGGCAGGCCGGGGCTGAGGAAAGCGATGAAAAGCAGAGCGTGCCCCAGGCCTACCCTGTTGGGGAGGCAGGGTCCTATTGAGGCTGGAAAGCTGCTTCCTGGTCTTATGAGCCTTAACCGTCCTTTCCAGTGCACCCACAGCGGCAGAACCAAAAAGCTCCCCCGGCTCCACAGGAACACCACGGAGGGCCCTCCTAGAGGCCTCCGACAAGGGGGACTGCGCTAGCCACACCTGGCGGCGCGCCTGCACTAGGAAGGACATGAGTCGGCCGTGTTCCCTAGTCATGAGGGCAAAATCCTGGAGGGCTGCATCACTGAAGGACACAGCAGCCTCCACGCCGTCCGCTTGCAGGGATGTAGAGAGAGCAAGCATGAGGTAAGCCAAAGAGTTCCCAATGCGACCAGCACGTGCACCAGCGCCATAGGCCCGTGTGAGAAGGTCGTCAGTCACACGACATTGGGGTCGAGGACATCGCACAGATGGCCGAAGGGTCTCCTCCGGGGACACAATGAGGGATGGCGACAGCTGGCTCCACAGCAGGCATCCGGTCCAAGCCAACACTAGCAGCATCGTGCATCGATGCTAAATCACGGCCATCAGCCAAAGGGCGGGAGAGAGCCCCAGGATCCCTCCAGCAAGCATGCAGTTCCCGCAGATAGTCCTCAGATGCGGGGACAGAAAAGGCCGAGGAAGGGCGCCTGCGCCGGAAGAAAGCGCTCTCAGACGCCGATTGAGCCTGTGGAGGCACCTCCAAATGCAGGAGGTCCAAGGCATTGCGCAGGACAGCCCGTATAGAACCATCCCCCGCCTCACTGGACGAACTCTGAGCGGACGCTGGAGAGTTTGGTCCCAAAACCACAGACCCCGGGTCACGGTCGTCGTATTGAAAAAAGGAAGCCGAAGCTGCCAAGGAAATGGCGTCCTCCTCAGGAGGAAGCACTGGCATGGGCGGGGTGGATGGTCGCGGCATGGGCAGGGCAGGTGGTCCCGGCCCCCCCGTAAGTGTGGGAGGGTGACGGTCCTGCAGAAGAGATCTCACCTCTTCCAGTTCAGCCTGAAGGTGCCCAACCTCCGAAGCGAGTCGTCGCTGCGCCGCCCTTTTCCTGGGGGGGGCATGTACAGCAGAGGACACACCGAGACGTTTCCGGCGCCTCGGTTGGGAGGACGACAGATGACCCAGTGGACTGGGGTCACTGACACCAGGACTGCAGGCCCGGCCATCACCGGCACGGTCAGAAACAAGACACCTCGGGCAGCGATCGTCCAGGACATCGGAGGCCTCAAAGAGGATACCACAGTCCACGCAGCAACGGGAGTCCTCCATTGTGAACACAAAGAGGCCCAAACAGCGATGAGCGGGAAGCTGAGGGAAGGGGGCGCGAGCGCCACCTGCACAGCAGACCCACACCGAGCAGCCGACGGAGGGCGGGGGCAGACAGCCAGTTGTCAATAGTAGCGATAAGCTGAGGGAAGGCGCGCGAACGCCACCTGCGCAGCAGACGTACACCGAGAAGCCGACGGAGGGCCGGGGAAGACAGTTAGTCGTTAACAGTAGCGATAAGCTGAGGGAAGGCGCGCGAACGCCACCTGCGCAGCAGACGCACACGGAGCGGCCGACGGGCGGGAGGGGCAGACAGCAGTCGCGAAAGCGGCGACAAGCTGAGAGAAGGGGCGCGAACGCCACCTGTACAGCTGAAGCCAGGTGCGCACCGCAGGCGGGGCACGCACAAAAGTAAGTAAGACAAACAATCGAGCGAGAAGCGCGACGCCGTAAGCTGGGAGCGGGGACGCTGACGCTGCCCTCACCAGCAAAGGCACAAAAAGAAAAGCAACAACCAAACGGCAACACCGTCGGAGAAAGCGGCGCTAATAAACCGAGAGAAGCGCTAACGCTGCCAAAGCCAGCGGAGGAAAAAATAGGGTAAACCACGAGCCGTGGTAGCCAGGGCGCTAACGCGAGGCTAGCCACACAAAAAACTCAAAACACCGCAGTAGACGCGGAAATTAGACGGCAAAGTAGACAACAACTAGTCAATAACCTTACCCCACGGAAGGTTAGAATACGCGACCACGTCGGGTCACGAACGAAGGAAAGAAAAACACCGTCGCCGCCGCCTTTGGAGGGCGAACTACGCAGCTCCGACCGATCCGGTCACAAGGCTCCAAGCGGCGCGGTCAAGAGGATAAATACAAATCCCAATTCTTACACTCTTCGAAAATGTGTCGTATGCATACGCCACGCGAGAAGAAAAGAGGAAACGAACCTTGGGTGACACCGGAACTTATACCCTTCTAGGGTCACCAAGGGGTCACAGGTGACTAAATTGGTATGCATTACTCGAACTGCGCATGCGCGAAAGGAACATTCAGTGCTTAAAGCACCGCCTTCTGGCGGTCGGGAGGGACGAAATAGAACGCTTCCATACTTTGGACATTAAACTTGCCGGAGTACATTGTGTCCGCGTCTTCCAACACTTTCCTCCCAAAACCGAAAGCAAAAGCGCTACCTTACGTCACATAACTGCGACAAGTCTCGCGTGACTTTTTATTTTTTTCTACCCACACACAAACACCGTTTACCGGGCGAAGTTTCGCGTGACTTAGAGTCAAGGAAATGCAGATTAAACAGCTCGCTTGTGAATAATATTCTCATTCATCCAGGAGGACATTTCATTCTTAAGGCACTGAATCGATAGCAACTGGACTGTTTTGTATGTTTTATAAGACAGCCTGATTTCATATTTCAGCAACATAAAACCGATTTATGACGTCTTGATAGGGCCATCGACCGGCACAAGCTATTTTTAGACCGATACAGTCGTCCGTGTGCCGGCGCACTCGCATCGTTAAACTCAAAATCGGATTTCCGGTTCAAATCGGTTTTTGTTACACCCCTAATTAGAATATAGCTATGTTTCATCATTATTCACAAATCTGTTTAAAACAGTGGGGAAAAGAGGGTTTTGCAACATGGCCCTGGTTGATCTCTTATACTTTGCTGCCACCTGCTATGCTGGTCGTTTTTGTAATAACTACCATTGCGTCAAGCATACTCTTAAGTTCAGAGGCTGCATCAAAGCCTTCTATATGCTCTAGCATAAAAAAACATAAAAAACTGTATAAAAATGTCATTGAGAGCCAGTGTTTTAATAAATGTAATTATTTATTGTTTCAAAACTCAACTTTGTCTCCTCTGTGATGTAACTTGAAAGAAAAAGCAGATAATAATAAATTGGTAAAATAATGTGTTAAAATTAGAGGTTCAATAATAAATCGAGAAGTAATCGGTTACTAAATTCTACCTACTTTGTAGGTTGCTGCCAAGTTGGGAAATTCCATTCCACTTGCAAACTCCTTTTCCAGCCTTCGCACTCCTACATCATTTCCTTTCCTGCCCGTTTGGGAAGCAAACTATTTGTGTCTGATTTAAACATCAAATAATTTCTCTCTCTTTTGCCGCCAAGTAATAAACATTCTGAATGTCCAGCAGACTTCTTTTCTGTCTTGACTCAGCATTAGTACATAATGAGTATTACTTCCTGTTTCCTCCGCGACCCTGAATGAATTGCTCCCTCTTGTGGCCACAGAGAAGAAATGCCTGTCCACGTGCGTGCAAAACATGCAGCAGTCCGACGATCTTTCGCCGCTGGAGATCGTGGAGATGTTCGCCGGCCTGTCCTGCTTCCTCAAGGACTCCAGCGACGTGTCGCAGACGCTGCTGGACGACTTCCGCATGTGTCAGGGATACAACTTCCTGTGTAACCTCATGCTGAGGTACGGCATGGAATAAGCGGATGTCTTTTGGTTAAATCCAATGTCTTTTTTTATTTTTTTATTTTTTTTTATTTACGTGTATCGGTGTTTACTGAGTAACAAAATGGTGGTCCTCATGATCTGGTGGTCACGGATTGCACTGCATGGTTTCCAGGATGCATTTCGTCCCAGTTTGGAAAACGTATTGTGAGGCAAAGCAGACGCCATCTTCAATCTAGCATGGCTGCTGTTCGACACAAGGAAGTTTGCTGGTTTGTTATTTTTTGACATGTTTAGGACCGATTTGTAAATGCTTGTTTTCTCAATAAATGTGATGATGCAATATCATTACTGGAGATGTTATTTTGCTGCGAAAATGTCAAGTGAGGGGTGCAGAGTGAGGAAAGTTTTATGACACTTGTCAGACGCATTCAAGACGCATTTTTTGGGGGGTTCCCAGGCTGGAGCATGCCAAGGAGGACGAGTCGAGGGACGCCCTGAAGGATCTGGTCAACCTGGTGACGTGTCTGACCACCTACGGCGTGACGGAGCTGAAACCCGCCGGCCTGACCACCGGAGCGCCCTTCTTGCTGCCGGGATTTGTCCTTCCTCAGCCTTCCGGAAAAGGTAGGGTTCTCCAACACATACTTGCACTTAGCCCAAACGCAAAGTTAAGCTCGAGAATTACCTGGCTGTGGATGAATTATGAATTATTAAGATTTGAAGCCCATGTTAAGGTTTCAAATTCAAGCCTGAGTTAAAGTTTAAAATAACTTCATTTTCACTGAAGCAAGCCCCTTGGCTCTTGGGTGTTTTACTGGATTTTGCAAGGCCCACAGAATACTGTGTTCTACTGCTATAAAAACATGGAACCTACCAAAAGAAAGATAAGAGTCTCTTCTTTCATCAGTATATTTCAAAAGTATATTTGTATCTGTTTCTGTTTTGCAGCAATTAGCATTAGAATATACTTTCATCATTATTCACAAACATGTTGAAAACAGTGGGAAAATTAGCTTGTTGCAACATGGCCATGGCTGATCTCTTATACTCTGCTGCCACCTGCTGGCCGTTTTTTGTAATAACTACCAATGCTTTAAGACACCTCCTCAGGTCAGAAGCTGCATCAAAGCCTTCTGCATTTTACAACATAATTAAAAAAAACAACGTATAATTCCGTTTTTGGGAGTGAAGGACAAAGTATTAAAAAACGTATTGATACGTTTTTGGGGTTGAATGAGATGAGGGTTTCAAGGCTCTGTGAAGCTTTTATATTAGGGGTTTGAGCAAGGATTTGGGTTTTAGATTAGGGTTTGAAAAAAGTGTTGGGGTTTCAAATAGGGGTTTAGAGCCAAGATGAGGATCTGGGTTTAAATTTAGGGTTCAGATTAGAATTTGAAGTCTGTGTTAGGGATTGGGCTTTCAAATAAATGTTTGGGATTATCTCAAACAATGGCTAGGGTTTCAATGTAGGGTTTGAACCGAAAGTTAAGTTTTCAAATTAGGAATTAAAATCTGTGATAGGTTTCAAACAATGCTAGGTTTTGAATCTTGAAATTTGTCACTTTTTAGGAGACCCCAACAATGGTGCAACCCATTTTTCAACACTTAGCACTTTTACACAAGGCTAAAGAATCATTGAACAAGAATGCTTTGTTATTGTTTCATTGATTGTTTCATACATTACCTATTGCATTGAAGTGTAGGGGTGTGCAGCCAAAACCGTCACCGATTCCATCTTTCTTTTACAGTAACATGCAATTTGTTTCGTTTGCAGATACAGAGACCATGCTAATCCATTATTTATACAACTAAAAACTCTAAAATTGAATGAACTGATGGAATTTAACCGTCTCAAAATGATGTTTAAAGCACATTATGAAATTTTACCAGTTAATATACAAATTAATTAATTCATTAAGGAATGAAATAGAATATAATAGAATTGAAGATGAATAACACCTGCCTGTGTGGACTGACCAATGGAATGCATTTGTGGAAACAATAAAATAAAATAAAATTGTGACATCGGAAGTTTTGGCGGCAGCATAATGAGAATTTCTTTTCAAATGAATGTTTCAATCCAAAGTGATGTTTTTCATGCGAATGTGACGCATGCTGTCGCGGCAGGCCAGACGGTACGCAACATCCAGGCCTTCTCGGTGCTGCAGAACGCTTTCCTGCAGGCCAAGAGCGGGAGGCTGGCGTGTGCGCTGCTGGACGCGGTGGGCAGCATCTACGCCGCCGACCCGGCCAACTACTTCGTCTTGGAGTCACAGCACACGCTGTCGCAGTTCGCCGAGCGCGTGGCCCGCCTGCCCGAGGAGGCGCAGGCCAAGTACTTCCAGCTGCTGGAGTTCGTGGTCTTCAGCCTCAACTACGTGCCGTGCAAGGAGCTGTTCAGCGTCAGCGTGCTGCTCAAGGCCAGCGCCTCGCACGCCTGCAGCGTGACGGCCGTGCGCGCCCTCCTACGGATGGCTCGCCACGACCCCGTCTTCGGGGACGTGCTGCGCGAGGTGGGCCTGCTGGAGGTGCTGGTCAACCTGCTGCACAAGTACGCCGCCCTGCTCAAGGATCCAGCCGCCCAGCAGCAGCAGCAGCACAACAACGAGCAGGGTGAGAACACATTAGTGGTGCAACGATTCATCCGCAACTCACTGATTATCAAATTAATCCATCATTATTTTGGATAGTCAATTATCCACATTTTTTCTGATTTTCTGACATGTTACATCCTAAACCAGTAACCAAATCATAAAAAAATAAATATATTAGTGCATTTTCGTTGCCGTCAATTTTTAAAAATGTCCCGTTTTTGCATGAAGGGATGGAAATTAAGACATATTTTCCGAAATCTGATTAATAAACTAATAGACTCAATAACCAAAACAGTAATCAATTGTTAAAATAATCGTTAGTTGCATCCCTTGTTCGGATTTATTCCAGGGCGACAAAGGCATTTTTAGAGAAATAATCTGGATCATATGAGGGCAAAATTCACAATATTGAGAGAGAAAAAAATTTCACGGAGCTACAATTTGTGAATTTTCGATAGGCGGTTGGAATCTTATGGGGAAAATGTTGCAGTCATTTGGGTAGAAATTTTTTATTTTGTGAGGGGGGAAAAATGGAATCTTTAATCATAAATGTGATCAAAAAAAATAAATCATGAGAAATAAACAACATAAACATGCAAGAAAAAAATTCTGAATTTTATGTGGCTAAAAGCCAATTTTTTTATGATTAAAAAATCTTGTAAAAAAATGTCATCACCTTTTTTATTCTTATGAGGGGAAAAAATGAGAATCGCATGATTAAGTAAAACAGGAAATGAGGTCCTACTTGAAAAAATATCACAATAAAAAACTATAATTAAAAAAACAGTCTCATCTCACAATCCAACAAAAACTCTTATTAAAAAATAAAAAAATAAGAACAAGAAAATATAAAAGAACAAATCATAGTCTCAAAATGAAAAAAGTCTGATTCTATATGACAAAGAAAATTATAATCGTACAAAAAAGGTGTAATCTTCAGAGGTAAAAAGGTTTTAAATTTGATGAGAAAAACATTTATTTTGAGAAATAAATGTAATCATTGCAATTTTAAATCAGAATTGTAATTTTACAAGAAAAATTCATCATCGTATGAAAGTTATTTATGAGCAAAGTTGTGATCTTGTGAAAAATATTTGTTCATCTTTAGAGAGAAATACATGTAGGTAGTTTTCATTCTGTGATTATTATTCAGAAATATAGGATCCACGCCATGGGGTTGGCTACAGGAGAAAAAAAAATGTTCCAAAGTGAACTAAGAGACCAGAGCAAATTTTGATAGTTTTTGTTTGTTTGTTTGTTTGTTTTTTGTTTTTTGCGTTCAGCCGAGTACAAGAACAACACGGTGGCCGAGGAGCAGAAGCAGCTGGCCTGGCTGGTCATGGAGACGCTCACTGTGCTCCTGCAGGGCTCACACACCATGAACACCAATGCAGGTAATCTTGCTCTTTTCTTTTTAATTTTTTTTTTTTAACCAATCTGGCCCAGGTGTCACTTTTCAAAAGGTAGCACACCCATGCTTTAGAGGTGGTTAAAAGAAAAGAAATTATTATTTTTTGTTATTATGTCATCGTACTCAAGTTTATTTACCAAAATAGTTAGTGATCTGTAAATCTCTCATCAATACCTTTAATTTGATATGTGAGTTGATGTGGTTAAAAGGTTCAAGTTGATCTTTCCCTGCTATGTAGCGTTGTTCAGGGAGTTTGGGGGCGCGCGATGCGTGCACAACATCGTGAAGTACCGTCAGTGTCGCGAGCACGCGCTGCTCATCATCCAGCAGCTGGTGCTGTCGCCCAGCGGCGACGACGACATGGGAACGCTGCTGGGACTCATGCACTCTGCGCCGTCTGCCGAACTGCAGCTCAAGACCGACATACTCAGGGTGAGCGCACGTAGCACCATTTTGAAACTTTTTTTTTTTTTTTTTTAAACTTTGGCTTTAAGACCCTAAACCAGGCTTCAAACCCTAAAACTTTCTTGGAACGCTACCTTGAAGCCTTAGCCTTACTTTAACAGGCTTAAAACCTAACTTTGGAACCCCAGTCTAGGCTTGAACACCCTAAACCTGGATTGAAACCCTGCTTTCAAACCCTAACTTTGTCTCAAAAACTTACTTTGAAAACCGGCTTGAAACCCTAACCTTGGATTGGAACGCTACCATGAAACTGTAACTCCCTAACCCTCACCCTACTTTAACTCATTCGCTCCCAAAAACAAATAAATACGTTCTATTTTAAATATTATCAGTGTCCCCAAAACATATCTATACATTTTATGTTCTTTTTTATACTAGAGCATACAGAAGGATTTGATGCAGCCTCTGACCTGCAAAGAATGGTTGAAAGAATGATAGTTATTACAAAATTGGGCAGCAAGTAGGATCAAAGTGTAAGAGATCAACCAGGCCATGTTGCAAACAAGCTGATTTCCCCACAGTTCTGAACAGATTTGTGAATAATGATGAAACTTAGCTATATTCTAATGATTGATAATTAATGCGAAACGGAAACAGATACATACTTTTTTCCTGATGAAATAAGAGACTCGAATCTTTCTTTTGGTAGGTTCCATGTTTTTATAACAAAAGAACACAATATTCTGTGGGTCTTGCAAATTAAAATACAGTAAAACAGCCGGGAGCAAAGGGGATTGCTTCAGTGAAAATGGCTGGGAGTGGATGAGTTAAAAACCGTAACCCATGCTTTAAACCTCACTTTGAAACCATAGTCCAGTCTTGAACCCCTGCTTTAAAACCCCTAGCTTTGGCTCGAAAGCTTACTTTGAAAGTCTAACCCAGGTTTAAAACATTAACACTGGATTGGAATCTTACCTTGAAACTATAACTTGACTTTAAAACATTGACAGGCTTGAAAACACCCTTTGAAACCATAACACAGGCTTGAAACCCAACCTATGTTTGAAACCCGACTTTAAAATGATAACCTTGGCTTGAAACTCTACTTTAAAACCCTAAACCAGACATATAAAAAACACTGGCTTGGCACCTTACCTTCAAATCCTAACCTTACTTTAAAACCTTAACCCATGCTTTAAACCCCACTTTGAAACCATAGTCCAGGCTTGAAACCCTGCTTTGAAACCCTAACTTTGGCTCGAAAGCTTACTTTGAAACTCTTAACGCTTAAAACCATAATGGTTTGGAATTTTATTTTGAAACTGGAACTACTTTAAAACCCTGACAGGTTTGAAAGCACACTTTGAAACCATAACCCAGGCTTGAAAGTACCCAACTTTAAACCCTAACCTAGGTTTGAAAACCTACTTTAAATTTTGAAACCGACGTTAAAACCCTAACCCTGTCTTCAAACTCTCTACTTAGAAACCCTAACCTAGACTTTAAACCGAACTTTAAAACCACAACCTTGGCTTAAATCCCAACATTGAAACCCTACTTCCACTCCCCCACCGCCTTGCTAAGATGCCGTTTTTTGTTGTTGTTTTTTCCCGGCCGCAGGCGCTGCTGTCGGTGCTGCGCGAGAGCCACCGCACGCGGACGGTCTTTCGCAAGGTGGGCGGCTTCGTGTACGTGACGTCGCTGCTGGTGGCCATGGAGCGCTCCCTGTGGCCGGGTCAGGCGCCGCGCCCCGCCTGGCACCACCAGAGCCACCAGAACCAGAACCAAGTATTCGAGCTGCTGCACACCGTCTTCTGCACGCTCACCGCCGCCATGCGATACGAGCCCGCCAACTCGCACTTCTTCCGCACCGAGATCCAGTACGAAAAGCTGGCCGACGCCGTCAGGTATGAATTTTTATTTATTTTTTGCTGGCAAAAACTAGCATGTAGTGTTAATTTTATCTGCCATTTTAAAATTTAATCTATGTTGTAGTCCACATTCAATCTTCACTTGTTAGTTTATACCATAGTTAGTCAACCTCATCCAGTTTTTATTTAGTCCATTTTTAGTCGACTCTAAACCTAGCATTTTGGTTTTTATTTTAGTCCAAGAAAACGTCATTTTGTTCGTCTGGTTTTAATCAACAAAAACTGTTGGCGTTTTAGTCAGGACAATCATTTAACCCCTGTAATTTTTTCAGCAGTTTATGTTGAACATTTCGGATCTGAAACTATTTCACATTAAATTTTCTCTGATCTTTTTGATGAAAAACAACTTCACTATGACTCCATTCTATGAGCTAGTATGTTAGCCAGCATTAGTTAGCGGTTGAATTATAATAATTGTTGGAACGTTATAGCCGTTGGATTAATGTTATAACTACTATTTACTTAAAAAAAAAAAAAAAAAAAACTTTTTTAACTCCTGTCTGTCCCATGTGTTTGTGCATGTTGCACTAGCTAGCTGCAGATTTGAAAGGGGGTGTGTCACTGAGTGTCACATGATAGTGTCACCGTGACAGCTGAGCAGACAAGATTTTACAAAAACGTATCATTTTCGTCTACCTATGTTATCTTAACAGAAGATGACTCAAGAAGCACAAGAACACAACACCTATGTAACTAGGGGCGTGAAAAACAAATAAAAGGAGAGGGTGAGGAGGGGATTTTTTTTCAGAGTGCAGTTAGTGAATTGTATCAGTCAGTTACTCTCCTCGCGAGTTTTGAACTGAATGTCTTCTCTCCTTTTTGTTTAATAAATATCAAACAGGTAAATTTGACAACAATTTATTTATTTATTTTTTAACCGTTCACTTATTTTTGTTTTAGTTTTTGTTGATGAAATTAACCCTACGAGCATGGTGGCTTTTGTGGGGGGAAGAATAATCTGAACGTGTGCCCTTCACCAACCAGGCTGCTGGGCTGTTTCTCCGACACAAAGAAGCTGGGCCCTACCGCCGTCTTCCCGTCCAACTCTGAGCCCTTCCAGAGGCTTCTGGAGGAGGAGTCTGCCCCCGGTGGCGACAGCGTGTGTCCCACCCTCAGACACTGTGCCAAGCTCTTCATCTACATGTACAAGATGGCCACGGACTCCTTTGACAGGTACATAGCCGGCACGTGCGTCTTCGTCGTCGTCGGCTTTCTCTTGTACGCTACTAACTTTTCCTCTTCCTCTTCTTCTCTTTGAATTAACCCGTCTGTCCGTCTTCCCCTGCGTGTCGTTGCGTGTTCAAGTCGCGCCGAGCAGGTTCCCCCGTGCCTGACTCACGAGACCACGCTGCCCTCACCCTGGGGCACGCCCGCTCTCACCCGCAAGAGGTAGCCGCTTCTCTCTCTCTCTCTCTCTCTCCTGCTTTTTTTTCCCATGTCTTTTCTTTTTCACCCCTTTTTCGCACCCTCAGCCGCGAGGTTTGCGCCCCTAACCCTAACCCAATTCAGACCCGACTAGTTCACCGCCTCAACACGAAGTGCTTAAAACCAAGAAGAAGAGTCACGTGTGATGTCTACTTAAGTAAAAAAAAATATGTCAAATGTTGGTAATTAATTTCAAACGTGACCACTTTTCTGCCTAGATGGGCTGTTCAAAGACGTTGAAGCCAATAAGCGAGATATTTAATGACCACTCTCAAGTAAAACTATATTGTCAATGTGAATATTTGGTTCAGACCCGACTACTGCTGCTTAAGCAGGATGTCATACAGCTAGAAATTAATGTAAAATAGGAAGAGAGTGAGGAATGAATTTTGGTAATTTATTCAGATCCAACAAATTTGCCGCCAAAAGAGGCTGGTCGAAGAACTTAAAACCAAAGTAAAAACAGGATGATTGATGACCAATTTAATGCGTAATGAATTTAGTCTCCGCTCGTTTTTTAGCCTAAACAGGCTGTCCAATAAACCCCTTCAAGTTTGTAAACAATGTGATGCAATTTAAAGGGCGGGGCTTAGCGGGAGGCAAAAATACCTCAGTGACGTGTGGTTCTAACACCGGTCAGCATATTTTCACAGAAAGTTCATGTCGGAAAGGATGCGGAAAACGGCCATTTGAGTTAATATGTGAGTAAACTGATAAAAATAGAATAGAATGAACAGACAACCAGCTTTGTTTACTTCTAGCTGCACTTCGTTGCCTCCAGCGGTTGATTTTGCCTCCAGTAAACACCGTGACGCCATCGTGACGTAGGCCATGAAGGGGTCCATAGCTTGAAACCAAACTCAACATTTTGAAGGAGAGGAGAAAAAAAAAAAAAACTCCTACAAGTGTTAGTAATGAACTCTATGGAAGAGGATTAGGGCCAATAAGGAGAGAAGAAAAAAAACTGGCAGGATTCTCACTTTATTCTCAGAATTCTGACTTTAAATTGAGAATTCTGACTTTATTCTCAGAATTCTCACTTAAATTGAGAATAATAGTAGCACTAATAAAGTCAGAATTCTCACTAAAAAGTCAGACTTTAAAATGAAAATTATGACTCTATTCTCAGAATTCTCACAAAAAAAAGTCAAAATTCTCACTTTAAAATCAGAATTCGGAGGTTAAAGTCAGAAGTCTGATTTTAAAGTGCTGTAAACGTCTCTTAAGTGTTGCCAATTGATTCTGCCCTACTAGTGAGGTGCCTAAACAGGCCTGTCAATAAAGTTAGAATAAATAAAGTCTGAGATTAAAGTCATAATTCTGACTTTAATCTCATAATTCTAACTTTAAAATGAGAATAAAGTCACAATTCTCAATTTAAATTCAGACTTTAAAGTGAGAATTCTGATTTTATTCTCGGAATTCTGACTTAAAAGTGAGAATGAAGTCAGAATTCTCACTTTAAAGTCTGACTTAAGGCAAGCGCTTAAAGCAAGTCTGACTCTAAAGTGAGAATTCTGACTTTATTCTCAGAATTCTCACGAGTCATAATTATGAGATTAAAGTCAGAATTCTGAGCCAAGTAGCCAAGTAGCTTGAAATCAACAGAATCAAAAAGAGACAATTTTCCCAGTAAAATAACAATGTTTCTTGGAAATGATGGTTTATGAGTTTGCCGCCTAGACGGCCTGGTTTAATCATTATGTAAAACAACAAAATATTTCATACCGACCCGTTTTCACCGACTTTGCCGCTTGTTGGCAGGCACGGCTACCACGGTTCGTCGGGCGCCCCAACGCCGGTCAAGCTTCTGACAGAGCTGAAGCTGCACGCCTCCAACCCCGTCCATTCGGCCCCGCCCTCCTCGTCCTCGGGGGGCGACATGGTAGTCATCCACCCGGGCGCCGTGCTGGCCATGGTGGACCTGCTGCCCTCCGTCTTCTCCGAAAGCCAGCCTGAGGTGAGTGCGCTGCATTTCGCCGAGAATATTGCTCTAAACGTCTTGTAAAGTGTTGCCAATTGATTTGGCCCTACGAGTTAAGTGCCTTAAACAGGCCTGTCAAATAACTTGAAAACAAACTCAACAGGACGTGAGTGATATATGGGATAACTATTTTCATGTAAGGTTTGCCACCCAAATGGGCTGTGAAAAGGATTGCTGCATACCAATTAGGGGTGGGAATCTCTGGGTACCTCACGATACTATACGATATGCGATACAAGGCTCACGATAACTATTATCTCTGCAATATGGCGATACCGTGATTATCGATATATTGGTCAGCTAATAAATCCACGATAATCTACGATAAAACTACTCAAGACATCAACTGATGTTTTTTTGCAATGAGACAATAGTTTCTTTTTGTACCATCACTGAAACACAATATTAAAACTGGTGTCTTCTTCACAGTGAGTACTTTAGTGTTTTTTTGTTGTTGTTGTTGTTGTTGTTGTTTTTTTTTTTTTTTTTTTTTTTTTTTTTTTTTTTTTTAACTTTTATTGTCAAAACCGACAACAACATAACAATAACAATAATTGTCCTGAGATAGGGCCTTTACATACAATTGGTATCATGGAAATACAAATAATATGATAAACAACAACAAAAATTTCCTCCACATACCCAGGGTATCAATACCCTATCTAACAGTGTCCAGGATTGGTCCCCATCTTCTTTCAAAAATAGGAACCCTCATCTGAAGTTGTGCTGTCAATTGTTCCATTGAGTACAACTGTTTGATTTTTTTTAACCATTGTGCAACTGTGGGTGGTTCAGGTTTCAGCCAGTTGATGGTTATCATCTTTCTTGCAGTCATTAGGAGGAGATGAAGCAAATACTTCTGGTCATGAGACAAATTATCCAAGAATATATCCAACAAATAAATCAAAGGGTCCAGGGGGAGTGTCACTTTAAGAATATTTTCAATTTTTCACTTACTACAGTCCAGAAACCTTGTATGATGGGACAGTCCCAAAAATTGTGAGTCTGATCCCCCACAAGACCACAATTCCTCCAACATTTGTCACTAACCCCACGCTTATACACGGAGCACTTTAATGGAGTTCTAAAGAATCTTATTTTAGCTTTCCAGTCAAATTCCTTCCACGTTTGACTCCCTACACCCTTATGACAACCAGAACAGACATCTTCCCAAGTATCATCATCCAAGGTCACATTCAATTCGAATTCCCACTGTTGTTTTATGTGTTGAGTGTTATCTGATATATCCATCAGTAATTTCTTATACATGAAAGACACTTGTTTTTTCATTACACTTCCATTCTCTATCAATTGACTGAAATGCTTTTCTATATGAGTTGGTTCCCTTCTAATATATACCCAATCCTGATGTGTCATTAAATAATTCCTAATTTGTAGATACCGATAATGATCCCTTGACATTAGATTAAATTTGCTACATAATTGTGCAAAGCTTTTAATCATGTTTCCCTCAAATAATTGACTCAAAGTTCTGAGGTTATTTTCAGCCCATCCATCAAAGCCACTGTCCATTATTGATGGTAAAAACTCAAATTCCCCCTTATGGGCATGGCCCGCGAAAGAGCTACCACCCCCTTTATTTGTTTCTGTACCTGTTTCCAGACATTCAATGTATGTTTAACCCATACATTCTTGATTACAATTCGTTTCTGGCACTGCAGATTGAGAAAGGGAAGAGTTGAAAGGGAAATACCTGGTAATGAATGCTCCTCCAATGAAACCCAGTGTGACTCCGGATTCCGTATGATCCAGGCCGCCATTGCTTTTATTTGGGCAGCCCAATAATACAGTTTGATGTTGGGAAGTCCCAGCCCACCGTACTCTTTACCCAGCATCAAGATTTTAAGACGGATTCTTGGTCTCCTGTTCTGCCAGATAAATCTTGATATTAATTTGTCTAATAAGCTAAATGCAGACTGGGGTATAAAAATCGGGAGGTTTTGAAACAAAAGAGTAACCTTGGAAGAACATTCATTCTGATGCATTCAATCCTACCCAGAAGGGACAGTGGAAGTATATCCCATTTACTCAAGTCATTTTTAATTTCCTTGAAAAGTTTGTCATAATTCGATGAAAACAACTGTGTTGTCTTGGGAGTAAGATTTACACCCAGATATTTAAATCCCTGTTTTGATTGCCTAAAAGAAACAAGGCTGTCTAATTGTGGTGGCCAGTTACCCACAAGCATCAATGCTTCTGATTTATTTGTGTTAATTTTATAACCTGATACCATACTGTACTGATCCAGACTATTAAGCAAGGCTGGCACGGAAGTGAGGGGGTTCTCCAAAAATAGCAAAATATCATCAGCAAAAAGGCACAATTTATGACAGGCATCTTTTTTATCTCTTATTCCCTGTATGAGTGGATTTGATCGGATTAACTCAGCAAGGGGCTCGATGCTAAGAGCAAATAATAACGGCGAGAGGACTTCACCCTGTCTAGTCCCACGTCCTAGTGGAAAAAAATCAGAGCAGTGTCCGTTGACTCTCACGTGTGACCTGGGATTTTTATAAAACATTTGGACCCATGTAATAAACGTATCATTGAAACCCATATATTGTAATGTCTGTAGCAGAAAGTCCCAATCAACCCGATCGAATGCCTTCTCAGCATCCAGACTTAAAAACAATGATGGGGTATTCCTTTCCTGTGCTACTAATTGAAGATTTAGGGCCCTTCTAACATTATCTGCTCCATGTCTGCCTGTTATAAAACCTGTTTGATCAGCTTTTACCAATTTCTGGATATGACACTGAATTCTATCAGCAATGATGGAGGTAAGTATTTTCATATCGACACATAGGAGACTGATAGGGCGATAAGATGTACAAAGGGTTGGATCCTTTCCTTCTTTATGAATAACACAAATAATCGCTTCAGACCATGACTGAGGAGCTTCACCTGCCGATAGTACATAATTATACACCTTATGTAAAAGTGGTGTCAATTCCTTTTCAAAAGCTTTATATATTTCTCCTGGAATGCCATCCACTCCAGGGGTTTTGTTACTTTTAAGTTTCAAAATACTTTTTTTGATCTCCTCTTGTGTAATCGGGCCTGTTATCTGCTCCGCCTCCTCCTCAGTCAGTTTATCAATTTCAATCAAATTAAAGAAATTCCTTGTTTTTTCTTTCTTATCTGGGTAACTTTCCGCCTTATACAAATCCTGGTAATAAGCAGCAAATGCATTTGCAATGTCGTCGGGCTGAAGCATCATATCGCCAGAATTTGGGCATCTGATCTTATGTACTGTTCTGCTCGATTGTGCTTTACGCAGCTGAAATGCCAAGAGCCGACTGGCCCTGTTGCTAAATTCGTAATATTTTTGGTTCAAAAATCGAAGCTGCCCTTCAGCTTTATAGGTTAATAGGTCATTTAATTTCTGTCTATTCTCCTTTAACATGGTAAGTGTGTCATCTTTTTGCATTATCTGATAATCTCGCTCTAATTTACGGATTTCGTCTTCTAACTGCGTTATTTCAGCAAGTCGTTCTCTCTTTAATCTAGAGCAGATTGCAATAATGTTACCTCTCAAAACACACTTGGTTGCCTCCCATAATATTGTCGGGGATACCTCATCATTATTGTTTACTTGAATATACTCCATTAGGCCTCTTTGCAATTCTTGTTTAATTTCGTTTTTATTTAGAAGAGATACATTGGCGCGCCAATATTTAAAATTGTTAGTGTTGGAGAAGAGAAAGGATAGAGAGAGAGAAAGAAAGAAAAAAAAAAGGGGAGGGGGGCAAAAAGATGTAAAGGAGAGGGGGAAATTACTCCTTTGTGTCGAAGAATGATTTAATCCCTGCGTAGGAAAAAGTTGTGCGGCCTCTCCTCGATGTCTGTCTTGCTCCTGCGGTGCTCCAACCTTCCCGGAACAGCTCATTTTCCATCCGCTCCCTCTCATCCACTCGCACCTACCTGTACGCACATCTCCTTAAGCACCGGGAGCGCATCCGATAACGTCGGGTAGGTTTTTTCACCATCATCAAGGAACATTTTCAACTGTGCAGGGAAAACACATTTCGCCCTGATATTCTTGACTTTTAGTTGCTTTACGACGTCACGCGCGAGCATTCTCCTCTTCTGTAACTCGGGTGAAAAATCGTGATCCAAGTAAATCTGAATTCCGTTGTACATTACTGACCTCTGCTCCCATGCTTTCCGTAGTATGGTTTCCTTGACAGAGTAATCCAAGAATCTAACAATCAGTGAGCGCGGGGCAGCTTTGGGATCTTTGGGCTTGCCGGAGAGAGCTCTGTGTGCCCTCTCAATGGCTATGTCGAGCTCCGGGGAAAGTTGGATTGCGGATTTAAGCAACTCCTGTACGAAGAGCTTAACGTCTCTTCCCTCGCTCCCTTCTGGCACGCGATAGAACCTCATGTTGTTTCGCCGCAGTCTATTCTGCATATCCTCGCAACGCGCCGTCAATTCCATCTCTCTGTGTAGCAAATGGCGGAGGGCCTGCTCATGTCGTTTAGCGGTGTCCTCGTTAGCACCAATGCGGCCCTCCGCCTCCGCGACTCTGTTCTCCAATTTTGTCACATCTTCTCTCAGTCCCTTAAAAGATGTTTCCAGCCTTGTCAGGGAGAGTTGATTTTGCATATGGCCCTCTTGGTTGTCCTTCCTCAACTTCTCGAGCTCAGCCAGTATTTTAGACTCGGAGTTATGCATGCTATCTTCTGTAGCTGCGGGACCGCCCGAGGCCTGTTTCAAAGTTAGCTGTCTCAAGTTGTCGCCTTTATCTTTATTTTGATCCTGTTTTTGCGATCCTTTGCCTCTTAGGGATGTTGCCATCTCGAAAAAAAAGAGAAAGGGGAAAAAAAAATCGTCGAGTACTGTGGTTTTAGTTAGGAAATATATCGAGTATGGACGGAGCGCGATCTTCAAGCAGCTGCTTGGAACATGGCGTCACCGGAAGTCCGTTTTTTTTTTTTTAACAAATACAAATGTCTTGTTAATTAACAGAGATGACAAATTTGTATTTCTTGAACACTCTTGTCATTCAACATGTCAGTAAGTTACATAGTCAATTGTTTCATTTTATAAACTGACAATTTTTTTGTGTAACAACATTGCAAAAGTAAATAAATAAATCAAATGACTTAATTGTTAAATCCAATTAAATCAATATTAACGTTCCTCAGAAATTGTGTGCTTCAAAAAGTCAAAACATAGAATATATTTTAAAACTTTAAAATTGACGATATATTCCACATTTTCCATAGAAACGTATGCAAAACGGAGTCAGTTGCTGGACAGATAAATGTCTTCCACAAGTAAAAGTAAGGTCATAAGTCTTCTTCACCTGAAGACTTGCGTCCATTTCCCCGCCACTCTTATGAGGCGCTTCCCCTAGTGGGCCGCCAAGTAATTGCTCAATAAGTCATGAACAATGGAGCCATTATAATGGCTGTATATTAACTATAATTATCGCGATACTTGCGTAGGCGTATCGATAAACTTATCTGGAGACAAAATATCACGATTTATTCAGATATATCGTCACACTCCTAACTCCACTAACTTAATACCCGGCTAGTTTGCCACCTCAACAGGCTCACACATAGTTTGCAACAAAAGTCAACTGGAATAAAGTAATACTTGATGACCGTTTTCATGTAAACTTTGTTGGAGTGCTCGTAATTCATTCATACTCGACTCGTTTGCCGTCTTGATGGGCTGTCAAATACCTGGAAACTGATAGTTTTTTTCATACCGATTAGATGGGCTGCCAAAGGCTTATTGCTCTAGAGCAGGGGTCGGGAACCTTTTTGGCTGAGAGAGCCATGAACACCACATATTTTTAAATGTAATTCCGTGAGAGCCGTACAATATGTTTAAAACTAAAAGCACAAGTAATGTGTGGATTTTATGTAATTTCAACACTTTTAAAGTACAATAAGTCTCTGAATTATTTTAATAACATTGTTATGCTGTTGCTAATCAATGATGAGTATTTCTTACCATTAATGGGACTTCTGGTGCTGCATGGTTTTGCTGATGGCTTTGTAGTCTGGTTGATACTTGGTGAGGTAAAGCTCCATGCAGGTGTTGAGACTTCCATCCATTAAACGTGATCATATGTTGGTCTTAATGTTCTTTAGATGTGAGAAAGACTGCTCACATGTGTACGTAGAGCCAAACATTGTCGGTACAGCAATACTCACACGCTGCAGTGTGTGGTATGTGACGGGAAGCGCGTTCCAAGTTTTGACAATCAGCTGGTCTGCGGGTTGAAGTTTTTTCATTTCTGCCCACTTGTGTTGGCTCGCCAACTCTACTTGCTGTCGTACGATACTCCTCGGCTTTTTTTTCTTCTCAAAATGGTTTCTAAAATTAGCCGACAAACGTTACGCGATTAAAACGAGGGAAGTTTACTTCCCGATCTCACACACATACGCACATCGGCCGCTATTTTGGACAGTGAAGGCCGAATTTGTCGGCTGCATGACGTCACTTCCGGCACTGACTTTCATATGAATGGATTGTCAATGTTTCATGTGGTAGTGCATTGACTGACACTCCATTCATGTGTAAGTCTGTGTGTGTTGTCGAGTCACGCCGGGAGTGACGTCAATGCAGCCGACAAATTCGACAAAAGGAGTCTAACGAAACATTTTTGTTTAATAATTAAAGATTTGTCTGTGAGCCAGATGCAGCCGTCAAAAGAGCCACATCTGGCTCGCGAGCCATAGGTTCCTGACCCCTGCTCTAGAGTATATACTAGGAATGTAACGATAGCCAAACATCACAATACAATATTATCACGATATGAAGGTCACAATACGATAATTATCACAATATTGTGGGGAGGTTGGCGATACAAAAGGTCACAATATTGTAAAAAAAAATCAGTGAACTCATACTAAAAAAAAACAAAAAACAAACAAACACAATATTGTGCTTTTGTACATAACGACAATGCCATTGGCGTGGATTTTAAACATAGAAGGGCCCAAACATGCCTTGTGAAAATTAAACTGCACTAAAAAACTAGCCACCAGAGGGTGCTAGAACTGCACAAATGGAAACCAACCTGACTTTTTGAACAGATGTGCTTCTTTAAATATTGTGACATGACGACGACGATATATTGTGGCAGTTTTAATATCGCAATATCACGACATTGCCGTTATCGTTACATCCCTAGTATATACCAAACAACAACTAAAGTGTCGGAAATGTGTTTCTACGTAGTCGTGAATTTGCTGCGTCATTGAATGTGCAACCTTGTGACCGTATTGAGTCCATACCCGACGATTTGTCATTGCAGCACGCGTTGGACCTCCAGTTGGCGGTGGCCAACATCCTTCAGACGCTGGTGAACAGCGAGCGGAACCAGCAGGTCCTGTGCGAGGCGTCGCTGCACCAGCGCCTGCTGCATCGATGCAGCCAGGCGCTGGGCGACGAGGACCACCCACTGCACCCGCCGCTGCAGCGCATGTTCGAGAGACTTGCCTCGCAGGCGCTGCAGCCCATAGCACTCAGGTATGCGTCGTTATACCTCGGTTATTACACCTACTTTGTGTTATTACATGTGCATGGTTGTATGCATACGTTATTTCATGTGTATTTATATATTAGATTATGGAAAAAAATAAAAATCACGATTATTCAAACAATTTTTTTTTTGGTACGAAACAAGAAAATGTTTAAGCATTCAAAATATTAAAACTTAAAAAAAAATAGAAACACTATAATTATGTAAGTTCCTTTTGGAACAGAAGTTATATTAATTAATTAATTAATTAATTAATTAATTAATTAATGTATGTTGGCAAAAAGTTGAAATTTGAGCGCAGCATGTGCACTGTGCAGTACGACAATTTTTTTTTTTTGGCACAAAGCAAGAAAATGTTCAAGTGTAAAAAAAAAAATAATAATAATAATAATAAATAAAAAAAATAGTAAGACAAATAAAACTATTTGAAACCATAATTATACAAGTTCCTTTTGGGTAAACAAAATTTATTAAATTAGTTATTTTAACATTTAAAAAAAAAAAAAGTGCAAATGTAAACAACTGAAAAATGAGTATTAATTTTTTTACGATTCTGATGATTTTGTAATTGTAGTGTAATATTTGAAATTTTAATTGAATTTCGATTAATTGTACAGCCCTACCACATGTATAGTACATATGTCATCTATTACACATAAATTAGTATGCCTAATACATATAAAGTTATTTATATGTTTTGACATGGATAGTGTATTATTTTACACACAAAAATGACAACTACTATATGTGCACTATTGCATACAGTTGAGTTGAGTTGAGATATGTTATTACATGTTATTACACTAGAACGCCTAGGGCGCAGTTACCATGGTTGATTCAGACTGAAGAAGGCCTTACTACTACTACATTATAGTTGTTGTTTTTTTCATGTATTTTACATGAAAATTACACAAGCTATAAATGTGTAAAATAGCAATATGTTATTACTTTATTACATGTGCATTACTTCAAGTAATATTTTTTTTATTACACATGTGTTATTACACTTATGATAATATATATACTGCATGTCACAAAATTTCTTTTTGAGGCACATTCCAATTTCAAATTGTCCTCCTTTCCGCTCACGCTCATGTCAACTGTACATGTCAAAATAATCAATTAACAAGCATTGCAGCCATCAACTTAGCGACCACAAAACCCACAAACAAATCTGTACTTGATGGCCGTCAATGCTCGTATTTATAGAAATGACAAGATAATTAATAGCCTTTTATTAATCCCGCGAGAGAGAAATGAGTGAATGACCTGAATGCGTAATGTGCTGTGAGCTCTCGGCTCTCATTTCCTGCTTGACTGGCGAAGCGAGACGGCGGGAAAAGTTCATTGACATGCACGCGCTGCTTTCGCCTTTCACATGGAAATGACGGACGGCGTGAGAGGGGCTGTCAATCTGCTTGCCGCCGTCTCAAAGCCCACACACTCTTCCCCCTTCTTCATCATCGCCACCCTCCTCTTCCTCTTCCTGGTTGGCATGCAGTCGTGCCTTCTTCACTCCAACCGGCACAGTTGTTTTTTTTTCTTTTTTCCCACACACTCTGTTTCAGTAGGGAGGACCTAAAATGCCAAAATTCAAATGAAATAAAAGACTAAATAAATAAATGACTAAAAGTAAAAATAAAAACGGATATAAAAAAAATATATAATTTCCCACACTCTCTATTTCAGTATGGAGGACCTAAACTGCCAAAATTCAAATTAAATAAAAGACCAACTAACTAAATAAATAAATAAATAAATACATGACTACGGTTATAAAAAAATATCATTCAAAAATTAAATACAAATGTACTTAGGTATTTTTGTTGTTGTTTTTATTTCCATTCATATTCACTTTATATATAATTTTCAAATTATATTTTTTTCAATATCCGTTTTTATTTTAATTTTTAGTCATTTATTTATTTATTTAGTCTTTTATTTATTTAGAATTTTGGCAGTTTTGGTCCTCCATATTTCAGTGTCTATGACATCATTTGAAAAGGACTGACATTTAGGCTGGCAGATGACTGTATAAACGGTAACTAGCAAGATAGCCAATGACTGTACAGTCACACAATGCAGGAAGTGTGTATATATATATATATGTGTGTGTGTATATATATATATATATATATATATATATATATATATATATATATATATATATATATATATATATATATATATATATATATATATATATATATATATATATATATGATAGATAGATATAGATATATATCGATAGGGCGGCCGAGTGGTTAGCACGTCCGCCTCCCAGTTCTGAGGACTCCGGTTCGAGTCCAGGCTCCGGCCTTCCTGGGTGGAGTTTGAATGTTCTCCCCGTGCCCACGTGGGTCTTCTCCGGGTACTCCGGTCTCCTCCCACATTCCAAAGACATGCATGGCAGGTTGATTGGGCGCTCTGAATTGTCCCTAGGTGTGCTTGTGAGTGTGGATGGTTGTTTGTCTCCGTGTGCCCTGCGATTAGCTGGCAACCAGTCCAGGGTGTACCTTACCTACTGCCCAAAGCCAGCTGAGATAGGCGCCAGCACCCCCCGCGACCATTGTGAGGAATAAGCGGTCAAGAAAATGGATGGATGGAATTATGGATGGATGGATATATATGTGTGTGTGTGTGTGTATATATATATATATATATATATATATATATATATATATATATATATATATATATATATATATATATATATATATATATATAAAATGTGGTACATTTTATTTATTTTATTTTTTTAAAGGGAATTAGCATTAGTGTAGAACGGCCAATAACTGTAAGTAATGACTAGATGGCTGGCCAATGACATTGCAGTTGCACTGTACAGAAAAAAAATGAGTCAAACCAAAAATGTTAATATTAAGGTATAAAAATTCTCTAGATTATACTAATACAAATGTTCTTTTTTTAATCATTTGTAGACGGGCATAGAATCATGGTTGATTTTAATGTAGACTGGCCAATAACTGCACTAACTGTGATAGCCAATCACAGTTTGGTCAGACAATGAAGGAACATAAAAGTCAAAATGGGAATAATATACTACACAACAGTTTTGAAATCTGTCAATTTAGAAAGATTGGCTTGTAGACCGGCCAATGACTACACAAACATACACTTAAAAAAACAGCCAATGACTATACAATGTTGCACCTTGCAGATAGACTGAAATTAGAAACATCAATTGAAATGTAAGCATGACTTTCCAAAGATTGGCTTGTAGACCAGCCAACGACTGTACGAACGGTGACTTTAAGACTAGAAAGCCGGACAATGAGTGCACACAACGCACTTTTCAATAGAAAACACCAATCTTAAGGTGTGGAAAGCTCGCATTTTCACGGATCGGAACGTAGAGCGGCCAATGGTGGCGCGAACGCTGACTGCTTCTTTTTTTCTTTATTTTTTATTTTTATTTTTTATTTTTTTTATTTTTTGGGGCAGAGAGTTCCTGCGTCTGGGCAACCCGCTCAACTGCGGCGCGTGGGACAAGAAGCTGCTGAAGCAGTACCGCGTTCACAAGCCCAGCTCGCTCAGCTACGACGGCGATGCGCGAGGTAAGCCTGCGTTCGCACAGCGGTAGATGCTAACAGCTAACAGTCGACATCAAGAAAAAAAATAAATCCTGTTTATGGCATTCTGATTAATATTCCCATTGTGGAATGTGAGTTATGCGGCAAAACCCACTCATTTTTATTCATCTCAGGGGGCGGCCATTTTGCCACTTACTGGTCACTGAAAATGAAATCATAGTAGATCAGAGCTCAGGTAACGGCTCATCACGACTCACCTGTTTTTTAGGTTTGGTCGTGACGTTGGCAAGCTTAGGCGCTGTGATGTCATATTCAGTCAACAGCAAGTAACAAAATGGCTGTCCCCTGAGTTGGATAAAAATAGGTGGATTTTGCCATTTTTATGTCTGTGAAATGTGAAAAGTTTTTGTTGCTTATTAAGCTCTTGTCCTGAATTTTTTAACTTTACAACACAGAGAAATGATTTTGTATTTTTTTATTTTTTTTATTATTATTAATTTACTATTATTTACTTTGTTTTTATTTACTTTATTTATAATGTAGTATTAGTATAGGACTGCCACTGCTGAATCTTTTTAAAAAGGATTAACTTATCGATTACTGTATTACATCGAGTAATCGCCTCTCCCCATTTATTTATTTTAGTGCTGTCAAAGTTCAACCTTGAACTCCTGAGTTAAAGCTTTAACTCAAGTTTGACAGCACTAATGTATTTATTTATTTGGTTTTTTTTGTTTTTTGTTTTTGTTTTGTTAACACACTAAGGTTTAATTCGACCATTTTATAAATATTTTTATTAATATTTTTATTTTTTATTTTATTTATTCATTTATTTATTTTGGTGCTGTCAAAGTTAAACTTTGAACTCCTGAGTTAAAGCTTTAACTCAAGTTTGACAGAACTAATGTATTTATTTATTTATTTATTTATTTATTTATTTTTAACCCATTAAGGTTGAATTCAACCATTTTATTATTTGTATTTTTTATTTTATTTATTTATTTATTGTGGTGCTGTCAAAGTTAAACCTTGAACTACTGAGTTAAAGCTTTAACTCAAGTTTGACATCACTAATGTATGTGTTTATTTTTGTTTGTTTTTGTTAACCCACTAAGGTTTAATTCAACCATTTTATAAATATTTGTATTAATATTTTTATTTATTGTTATTTATTTATTTAATTATTTTGTTATTAATATGTATTTATAAATTCATTATTTATTATCTTCTCTGCGTTTGCATTATTAAATGGCAAAAAAAATTGCCTATGCTAAATGGTTAGCAATTACCCTTAGCATTAGCGTGCTAGCGATTACCATTCCAGGTAAACAAACACTAACCACCATGTAGTTCACACATACATAATGATATCTACATTACATTACACACGCTCAATAACTTCCTGTCCACCATCTTTAGCTGACCTGTTTTAACGTCGACTTGGTCGACTTTTATTCCCGGCCCTATATTTGCATTCTTATGAATGCTGATTTTTTTTTTTATTTATTATTATCAGGCAGCATGACGACGTCGATGGAGGGCTTCGGCGCCGACAGCGTGTTCGCCACGCCGGCCGAGGACGGCGGCCAATACAACGGCCAGTACCGCATCAGCCGCAGCCTGGTGCGCTCGGCCGAGGGCAGCGCCGTGCCGCTCACCCGCGTCAAGTGTCTGGTCTCCATGACGACGCCGCACGACATCCGCCTGCACGGCTCCGCTGACACGCCGGCCTACGTGGAGTTCGACGCCTCGCTGGAGGGATTTGGGTGCGTCTCTATTAGTTAGCGCCAGATGCTAACTACACAACATGGTTGTTTGTTTGCCTGTTTTGGATGTGTGTTCCTACTATCCAGGGCTGTACAATTAATCGAAATTCAATTACAATTTCAATTATTACACTCCACAATTACAAAATCAGCATAATCATAAAAAAAAAAAGATTGCTACACATTTTTGAGTTGTTTTAATGTTTACATTTGCACCTTTTTGTTAAATATTAAAATAATTTAATACATTTTGTTTTCATCCAAAAAGAACCTGCATAATTTGTTTCAAATAATTTTATTTGTCTTTTTATTAGTTTTTTTTACGTTTAAGCATTTTCGTCTTTTGTACCAAAAAATAAAAGATTGTTTTTGCCAACATAAATAAATACATAAATAAATAAATACATAAATACATAAATTTTACTATAAATATATATTATAAATTCTGTTTGATCCAAAAGGAACTTACATAATTATAGTGTTTCTATTTCTTTTTTTATTGGTCTTAATATTTTTAAATGTTAAACATTTTCTTGTTTTGTACCAAACATAAATAAATGCTCATTCTACTGCACAGTGCACATGCTGCACTCCAACTTCCAGTTTTTGCCAACATAAATAAATAAAGAAAGAAATTAATTAATTAATTAATTAATACATAAATAAATCAGTTTTTACTATAAATATATATTATTATAAATTCTGTTTGGTCCAAAAGGAACTTACATAATTATAGTTTTTCTCTCTTTTTTTTTTTTTTTTTTTTTTTTTTTTTCAATTGGTCTTAATATTTTTAAATGTTAAACATTTTCTTGTTTTGTACCAAAAAAAAATATATATATAAATATTACTATAAAAATATATTAATATAAATTCTATTTGGTCCAAAATGAACTTACATAATTATAGTATTTCTATTTTTTTTTAATTGGTTTTAATATTTTTAAATTTTAAATATTTTCTTGTTTTGTCAAATATTTTTATTGATGTTTTTAATTTTCTAGTGAATACAACTGGGGGGTAACACACACAAAAAACATGTTAATAAACAAGTTGCCATCAGTTTTTACACAAAGCGAGAAGAAAACAATTCCTACAAATTTCCATCCAAATAAGGTAAACGAAAGGCAAATGGTATTCCCCACCGAAATCAACACATTCAACCACACCATACATTCTAAAACTGAGGGAAAAGCATAAAATAATAAATTGAAAGAAAAAAGAAAAGGAGAATAATAAAACAAAACAATAAATCCTAAGTAAATAAACACAACTAAAGATTAAAAAGTGGGGAATTTTCTTGTTTTGTACCCAAAAAAATAATTGTTTGCATAATTTATTGCTAAAATAATCTTGATTATTTTTTTTACATAATCAAGCAGCCCTACTACTCTGTGTTAGTGCGCGTGCATTTGTGTGTTTGTATGATATGTGTGTGTTTTGTGTTCTTTTTGCGTATTTGTGTTAATAGTGTGTGTGTGTGTTTTTGCGCTGTATCCACAAGTGTTGTGTTCCTGTTTACACATTTGTGTTGCTAGTGAGCCTGCGTGTGTCAGTGTTTTAGTCACAGCAGAATAGAAAAAAAAAAAGTTTCAAGCAGTGCTGCGGAGACGACAGCCCTGGCCCACTTTCTCCACGCACACAAAAGCCTCCCTGCTCTCCCATCTGTCAACATGAAATATTGATGCGCTCCTCTGCTATTAGCAAAAGCACTCTTTTCTCTCACACGCGCACGCAAGAGTGCATGTTGGCAGATGTGCTCGATTAACGTGTATATTTGTGCGCGTGTGTGTGTGTGTGTGCAGGTGTTTGTTCCTGCCCAGTCTGGCTCCTCACAACGCTCCCAGCAACAACACCAACTCGTCAGGAGTCGGCGATGGCGACGTCATCAGCGGCATGGGCACAGGTACGGCGCTTCCTTGATGACATCATCAACCAGTGACCGCAAACCTCTCTCCTTGATCATCCTATCTGTCTTTCTCTTTGCGTTAATCGTGTTCTCTTGTCTTCTCTCCATCGTCTTTTAAATTTTCTCTCCTTCAAAAGCTCTATCTTCTCTCCTCCTTAACTCATTTGTTCGTCAAAACGTATAAAAACATGCTATTTTAATCATTGCCATGGTCCCAAAAATGTATATATACGTTTTTTTGGGGTTTTTTTTATGCTAGCGCATACAGAAGACTTCGATGCAACCTCTGACCTGAAGAGGTTGCTTAAAGCAATGGTAGTTATTACAAAAAGACAGCCAGCAGTTGGCAGCAGAGTATAAGAGATCAACCAGGGCCATGTTGCAACCAGCCCTTTTCCCCTGTGTTTTCAACAGGTTTGTGAATAATGATGAAACTTAGCTATATCATAATGCTAATTGCTGCCAAAACTGCTTAATGAAATAAAATAATTAAGTAATTAGTAGGGGTGCACCGATCACAATTTACCTGCCGATCACGATCCCCAATCTTTTAAAAAGTCTGACCTGCCGATCCCAATTTTTGCCGATACCAATTTTTTTTCTTCTTTTCATTACAAGCAGCATATATCTTCAGTGTTCCAATCTTTGGAAATTTGAAAACATTGAACAATATCGGCAAAATAATACAAATGGGTTGTTTTAACTGCACATGAAGTAGTTCTCTCAAATAAAAATGAAAATCCCATTAGTCATCTCAGCAGACCTCTGAGGAGGGAAATGAGATTGGTGGAAAATATTTGTTTATTTTTAAGGTAATTAGTATCTTAACTCATTTGTCCCCAAAAACATATAAATGCGTTCTATTTTAAATGTTTTAAGAATCCCAAAGACGTATTTATACTAGTGCTGTCAAACGATTAAAATTTTTAATCTGAATAATCACACTTTTTAATTTTGATTAATCACGATTAAATTACTTGCGTATCCGCCTAATATAAAATAAACACAAAATACCGTAACATTTTGACATTAACACATTTTATGAATGTAATTTGCAAACATTGAGTAAATGCATGTATGCAATAGCATGCATGCGTGTATTGCTAAAAACGTAACAGCATTATATCAATTGGGTGCAATTCAGCAATTATTAATTAAACGCAAATTACTTTTGTTTTATCTAAAGTCCTGTCGGGGTGTTTTTTTAAAGTGAAATTTAGCACCGAGCACACCAACTGGAGTCACTCCGCTCATTTTGGAACAACAAGCATAGGAAATGGCGTGCATTGACCTAATCACTACCAGCGCAGCCTTCAATATAACCATCCGCGGTTATGTTCAAGGCTCAAGTGCGGTCCAAAAATAAATAGTGCGATTAATAAGCGTTAATACGTTATTAATGCAACATTTTTCTGTGATTAATTAATCTATTAACGCTTTAACTTTGACAGCCCTAATTTATACGTTTGGCTTTTTTTATGCTAGAGCATACAGAAGGCTGTGATGCAGCCTCTGAATTTCATCAAATACGAAAACGGCAAGAAGGTGGCAGCAGAGTATACAAGATCAGCCAGGGCCATGTTGCAACAAGCTCTTTTTGACAGTGTTTTCATCAGAAATGTGAATGTTGATGAAACTTAGCTATTTATAATGCTAATTGGCAATTGCTGCAAAACAGAAACCAATACAAATATACTTTTTTTTTGTCCCTGATGAAAGAAGGGCTCTAATCTTCCTTTTGGTAGATTCCATGTTTTTATAGCAATAGAACAGAATATTCTGTGGGCCTTGCAAAATCAGTCAAAATCCAGTAAAACAGCCGGGAGCGAAGGGGGTTGCTTCAGTGAAAATGGCTGCGAGTCAATGAGTTAATAATCCCTCCATCCTTGATCTTGCGTCGTCTCCTTCATAATTGCTTCGATCTTCTCTCCTTGTTATTCTCTTCCTCATTATCGCTGTCATATTTCCTATCGTCTCTCTATCTCCTGCTCTGTCCGTTCTCCTTCATTATACTTCTCTATCTTGTCTTCCGTCCTCATCTCCTCATGTTTCCACTCTTCACTCTCCTTTATCTTCTCCAAGTTGGTCATAATTTCTATCTTCTCTCTGTCTTAATCATCTTGAGCTTCTTCTTGCCTCAGTCTTTTTCCTAAATCTTCTTTCCATAATCATCATCGTCATCTTCGTTTCGGTAAATGTCATCATTCCTCCTTGGGTTCGTCTTCCTCCCCTGTTGTTATTTTTAGCTTCTTGTCTCCTTTTTCCCTCCCACCCACTCGCCGTCACTCACGTTTGCTTTCCCACTTGTCCGCCTACGTACTCGTTTCCTCCGCTATCCTCACATCGCCATCTCGTTAGCGGTGTTCCTCTCCTCATCTGTCCATCCCTCACACGCGTCTGACCACATCATCGACTTTGTTCGTTCATTTACCGTTTGTCAATTTCATGCACGCTTTTTTGGCCAGGGTTGTTAAAAGGATGGTCAACAGGGTTTCTCCTGGCTCAAATTGAGGTAGAAGTGGTATCACCCTGACTATGATGGGTGACTACCGGTACCAGTTATCTTATTTTCTCATTCACTCCCAGCCAATTTCACTAAAGCAATCCCTTTTGCTTGACTGAATTTTGACACATTTTGTAAGGCCCATTGTGTTCTATTGCTATAAAAACACAGAACATACCAAAAGAAAGATTAGAGCCTCTTCGTTCATCAGGAAAAAAATAAATACATTTATATATGTTGCCGTTGTACAGCAATTAGCATTAGAATATTGCTAAGTTTAATCAATAGTCACATTCCTGGTGAAAACACTGGCAAAAAGAACTTGTTGTAACATGGCCCCGGCTGATCTCTTATACTCTGCTGCCAGCTGCTGGTCGTTTTTTGTAATAACTAGCATTGCTTTAAGCCACCATTTCACGTTAGAAGCTGCATCAAAGCCATCCGTATGCTCTTGCTTAAAAAAACACACAAAAAGTGTAAATACGTTTTTGGGAGTCAAAGACAAAGTATTAAAAAACTAGTTTACACGTTTTTGAGTTTGAATGAGTTAAGGTATCGGTACTGGCGGCGGTGACCAATAACATTCAGGGACTAGAAATTATATGAATACAAAGTTGCCATTAATTTTTGCCTTTTTTTTTTTTTTTTAACTATAATCATTAAAAAAACATCCACTAGTTAGTACATATTAAAGTGTAAATACTAAATATAGTTCAGTGTTGTTGTAAAACACTATTGTTACTCAATAAACATGGCATGCATATATTAAAAAAAATAACACTTAAAACAAATAAAAATTCAATTAAATTGAAGCATTTTTGGATAAAATAAAACTCACTCAAAATCTAATTAAAACTAACTGAATTTGAAAAACAAAAATTAGAATGAAATAAAAACTAACTGTAATGAAGACTCCAGTATAAACGCTGCAACACAGATGCTATTCGTTAGCCCGACAATGGCATTTTACATTATGTGTTAGCATTAAGCTAGCAGAGTTCCGATCAAGGCTATTTTAGTTAACTAAAACTAACAAAAAAAACTAAAACTAAAATTAAAAAAAAATGTCGTTAATGAAATAAAATAAAAACAAAAATCTTTTTTTTTTAAAAACAAAACAAAAACTAAACTAACTGAAACTACATTTTATGTTTACAAAACTAACTAAAACTCACTGTAATTATAGCAAAAAATCTCCTTTGTTTTAGTCTTTGGTAATTAATTTAATGCATGAGCCTTTGGGAAAGAGTTTAAATGTGATTTTAAGTAGATTGATTTTGATATTAACCGGAAAAGGGATGTTTTGAAAGTGTGTGACACAGAAGTGACGTCATTGAGCAGCATCCAATAGAAAAGTACCTTCAGATGACGTCGCTCCCATTGTGTTTTGTTTTTGTTTTTTGTTTTTTTGTTTTTTAAATATTGGCCACAAGTAAAACACTTTAAAAAGAAAACTAATACTGAAGCTAAGCATTTATTAAATAACTAAAATTATTAAAAACTAACAGAACCACCCTGCAAACTAATTAAAACTAACTAAATTTAAAAAACAAAACTCAAAACAAAATAAAAAGTAACTAAAATGAAAACTGTTCACATGCTGGAACGCTCACTTTTTTCAGGAGAGCGCCTGTTCCCGCCGCCGTCGGGCCTGAGCTACTCCAGCTGGTTCTGTGTGGAGCGCTTCAGCGCTGCGCCGCAGAGCCACCCGGTGCGCCTGCTGACGGTGGTGCGGCGCGCCACCTCGTCGGAGCAGCACTACGTGTGCCTGGCCGTGGTGCTGTCGGCCAAAGACCGCTCGCTCACCGTCTCCACCAAGGAGGAGCTGCTGCAGACCTACTGTGAGTGAGGGCCTTCGCTTCATTTCATCTCTTATCATTGCATTTTATGACATGTGAAGGATTTAATGGTATATATATATATATATTTTTTATTATTTTTTTTAAATGCATTTTTTTTGTAGTATTTAATTGACACGACAAGACACTGTAATAGTTGGCAAAAACTTGGGCTGCAACTGTTGAACATTTTACAAATGTAGGTAGCCTACTGACAATTCTTGGTTCAAGAGAAATTATGAATACGAGAAAATAGGTCATTATTTATTATTTCTGGTTGACCAATTATTTTACCTTTTTAAATCATTTTTTCCTGAAATTTGTATTGTGCATTGGCATTAAACTATCATTGACTGTCAATAAATATTTTCAGTGAGAATATCTCAAACGAGAAAGAAAAAATAAAACACAAATAGAAGCATATTTAAGATTTACATTTTTTGTAAGTATTAAAACATAATGATTTCCCTGTTTAGTGTCTTCAGGGACTTTTCATTTATTTTTTTAGTATTGATTTAAAAAAAAAAAATCTTTTTTGTTTTTATGGTTAGTCATTTAATGTCATTGTTTATCTTGCCATTTCTTTTATTTTTTATTAAATGGCATTTTATAAATTTCATTTAACAGGTAATTTTCTCCTATTTGTTTTATTAAGATTTGCATTTTTTGTAAGTATTAAAAAATGTTAATGATTTTGCTTTTTAGTGTCTTCAGGGGCTTTTCATTTATCTATTTTTTTTAGTCTTGATTTAAAAATATATTTATCTTTTGTTTTTTGTTATGGTTAGTCATTTTATGCCATTGTTTCTCTAGCCATTTCTTTTATTTTTTATGTTATTTTATAGATTTCATTTAACAAGTAATATTTTTTTCTATTTATTTTATTTTATTAAGATTTGCATTTTTTTGTAAGTATTAAAACCTTTTAATTTTCCCTTTTTATTGTCTTCAAGGTTTTCATTTATCTATTTTTTTTAGTATTGATTTTTTTTTTATTGATTTATTTTTTGTTTTTGTTATTGTTAGTCATTTGATGTAATTGTTTATCTAGCCATTTCTTTTATTTTTTATTAAATGGCATTTTATAAATTTCATTTAACAGGTAATTTTCTTCTATTTTATTTATTTATTTATTTTATTTTATTTACTATTTCATGGAAATTGTGTTTGTTTTTTCCAGGGTATCAATTTCACCTTTGTAATTATTTAATGATAATTAAACTGAGATTTTTTTAAATATATAATTTAATTGCTTTTATTTAGTGACTATTTAAAGTCATGTATTTAATTTGCCTGTACGTTTGTTTCAGCTTGTCACCAGCAGACATGTTGTATACGGCCAAATTTCAAACATATTGCAAAATTGACTTGATGATGATAATAATAATGATGATGATGATGATGATAATAATAATAATAAGTGAAGTGACCCTGTCTCTTCCTTCCTTCCTTGGGCAGCGGATGAGTCTAGCGAAGAGGCGTCTTTCTACGAGATCCTTCCCTGCTGCGCCCGCTTCCGCTGCGGCGAGCTGATAGCCGAGGGCCAGTGGCACCACCTAGTGTTGGTCATGAGCAAGGGCATGCTGAAGAACAGCATGGCCTCGCTCTACCTGGACGGGCAGCTTGTCAACACCGTCAAGGTGCGTGACCCAAAGAAAGACCTTTTGTGAAAGGATGACCTCCCCGAAGGCTGTGGACAGGATGTTGGTTTTTTTTCTTTTTTTTGTGTCTTCCTGGCAAATGGCGAGCGTCAGCTTCCTGTCGGGATAAACTGATAAGAAGACACTTTTGCTGAGTGCCACGTTACTGACGATCCATGTTGTAGTGAGAGTAAGGACACGAAAAACATTTCAAAACAAAAAGAACAGAAAAAGAAAGACAAAAGAAAGGAAAAAAACACAGACAACAAAGCAAACGAAAGCAACAAAATAGAAAAACAAAAGTAAAGACACAAAAATCACTTAAGAAAAGCAATAAACAAAAAAACAAGAAAAACAAAAACTAAGAGTAAAAAACAAAAAAAATACGCAAAAGCAAAGAAAGCACCAAAATAAAACAAAAAAACAAAACAAAAGTAAAGACACAAAAATCACATAAGAAAGCAACAAACAAAAAAAACAAAAAAACATTAGTAACAAAAAAATGCAAGGACAAAAATTGAAAGTTAAAAAAAAAAAAAATAGGCAAAAGTAAAGTCCGCACTAAAAATAAGAAAACGTAAAAAGCAAGAAAAAACAAAAGTAAGGACACAAAAATCACATAAAGGCAACAACCAAAAAAAAAAAAAAAACCACATCAGTAACAAAAAGGCAATGACAAAAACTAAGAGTTAAAAAAAACAAAAAAAAAACAAATGGGCAAAAGAAAACAAAAACTGAAGAAAAGCATAATAACACAAATATGTAGTACAGTCAAGCCATTGTGGCTGTACTGCTATTTGGCACTTTTTTGTGTTTGTGTGCAGTTTATAAATATTTTGTTCTATCTCCTGATTATTTTGGGTGTTATTCTACTGTTGGTCAGCAGATGGCAACACTATTTTGTTTGTCACAGAAGAGAAGAGTGAAATGGGGATGTTTCAAGCTCAGCCTCTTATAGTTTTTAACTGACGACATCTGATTTTCTAATCCTCTTGAATACTGCTTATTACGCCTACAAAAACCGACGGCTTTGCACAATGTGTATTTTTTGGCCGTAATTATAATTGAATTTGCATAATACCTGTGTGCGTTTTGATGATTATTATTATTATTTTTTTGCTACAGCTCCATTACGTGCACAGCGTGCCGGGTGGCTCGGGCTCGGCCAACCCGCCCGTGGCCAGCACGGTGTACGGCTACGTGGGCACACCGCCCGCCCAGCGCCAGCTGTCGACCCTGGTCTGGCGTCTGGGGCCATGCCACTTCCTGGAGGAGGCGCTGCCCGCCGCCAGCGTGGCCGGCGTCTTCGAGCTGGGCCCCACCAACGTGGGCAGCCTGCAGGCCGTCTACCTGCCCTGTGAGCGCCGCTGCCGCACGCCGCCTTTGGATTCAAGCTTTGCCTTAATAGTCTCCGCCACCCGTTGTAGGTAAGGAGTCCAAGGCGGAGGTGGCGCCGCCCACTCCGGTGGCTCTGGTGCCCGAGGAGAAGGTGTCCTTCAGCCTCTACGCCGTCTCCGTGTCCACACTGACCGTGGCCAAGATCAGGAAGGTGTACAACAAGCTGGACAGCAAGGCCATCGCCAAACAGGTGACGCGCACTTCATCGTCAACTCAAAGGACTCTCTACAATTGTCTGCACTTTTATTTTGGTAGCTTTTTACTTCCTGTTGACTGAAACAAGACTCGACACAAGCTTCTTCTAATCAAATGATTTTCATTTGCATCTTCGGCAACTATTTTGGGCCACTTGAGTCCGGTTTAGCCATTTTTAACACTTTTATTTTGGTAGGTTTCTACTTCCTGTTGACTTAAGACTCAACAGAAGCTTCTTTTGAACAAAGGATTTTCATTTGCATCTTCGGCAACTATTTGGGGCCACAAGAGTCCGGTTTAGCCATCTTTAACACACTTTTATTTTGGGAGGTTTCTACTTCCTGATGACTTAACTAAGACTCAACAAAAGTGTCTTGTGATCAAAGGATTTTCATTTGCATCTTCGGCAACTATTTTGGGCCACTTGAGTTCAGTTTAGCCATCTTTCATATGCTTTCATTTTGATAGGTTTCTACTTCCTGTTGACGTAAACAAGACTCAAAAAAAGTGTCTTGTGATCATAGGATTTTCATTTGCATCTTCTGCAACTATTTTGGACCACTTGAGTCCTGTTTAGCTATCTTTAAGAAGCTTTTATTTTGGTAGATTTCTACTTCTTGTTGACGTAAATAAATGACTCAACAGAAGCTTCTTGTGATCAAAGGATTTTCTCTGCAACTATTTTGGACCACTTCATCCCGGTTTAGCCATGTTAAATTATTGCTTTTATTTTGGTAGGGTTCTACCTCCTGTTGGTCTGCTAACTCTTTGTCACCTGTAAACAAAAGGTTCTTGTTCTTATTCTCATCCTCATCCTTTCTGTAGCTGGCTGTGTCCTCTCACGAAAACGCCACGCCGGTCAAGCTGATCCACAATGCGGCTGGCCACCTCAACGGACCCGCCCGCACTATTGGCGCTGCTGTCATCGGCTATTTGGGTAATCCAACTCGGCAAATGAAGCTAACGATGCTACCAAAGCTAATCACGCTAGCAGTGCGAATGAAGTTAATTGACTGGCTTTTTATAAGAACATCTTTTAAAAAACAAAAAACAAAAAAAAACTAAGCTAATGCTAAAGCTAACATTTCTAGGGACGCTAACAAGGTTTTTTTTTTTTTTTTTTTTTTTTTCTTTTGTGTGTGTGTGCGTGCGAACGTTTATTTTGTTCTCCCCCCAGGGGTGCGCGCCTTCTCGCCCAAGCCGGTCGCCACCAACCTGCAGTACGTGGGCGGGGCGGCAGCCATCTTAGGTCTGGTCGCCATGGCATCGGACGTGGAGGGTCTGTACGCTGCCGTCAAGGCCCTGGTCTGCGTGGTCAAGAGCAACCCGCTGGCCAGCAAGGAGATGGAGCGCATCAAGGGATACCAGGTGGTATTGCTATAAAAACATGGAACCTATCAAAAGAAAGATTAAACTCTCTTCGATCATCAGGGGGGAAAAAAAGTATATATCTATCTGTTTACGTTTTGCAGCAATTAGCATTAGAATATAGCTAATTTTTATAATTTTTTACAATTCTATTTAGAATTGTGAGTAATTGAGCTTTTTTTCAACATGGCCCTGGTTGATCTCTTATACTCTGCTGCCAACTGCTGGCCGTTTGTGTAATAACTGCAATTTCTCCAACCGTTCATTGCAGTTGAGAGGCTGCATCAAAGCCTTCTGTATGCTCGAGCATAAAAAAAAACGACAACCAAAAAACGTATAAATACATCTTTGGGACACTTAAAACATTTCAAATAAAACGTTTTTATATGTTTTGGGGAGCAAATGAGTTAAGAGCGCTTTTTTTTTTTCTTTTTTTTTGCGCAGCTGCTGGCCATGCTGCTGAAGAAGAAGCGCTCTCTGCTCAACAGCCACATCCTGCACCTCACCTTCTCCCTGGTGGGCACGGTGGACAGCGGACACGAGACCTCCATCATTCCCAACTCCACCGCCTTCCAGGACCTCCTCTGCGACTTCGAGGTCGGTCGACTCCACCCCCCAACGGCCGTACAGCAGCAACTTTTCAAAATGTTATTTGATATCATGGGAAATTCAGTTAAAGGTATACTTGACTCATTGATCAATTTTCAGCAGTAAAAGTTCATATTTTGTCTATAATTAATGTGGTAGCTTCATTATTTTTCATGTGCAATTAATATCTTTAAAAAGTAAATTTTCTACTTGCTGTTGACTGATGATGACATCACCTGTGCTGAGGAAGTTGGTAGCGACCAATCATGGCTCAAAAAATAATGAAGCTAACACATTAATTATAGACAATATATTGACTTTTTACTGCTGAAAATGGCTCACTGAGTCAAGTATCCCTTTAAAGAATTTTTTTGAAAATGCAAATGTTTCAATGAACTAAAATCTTTTTTTTTGTTTTTTTTGTTTTTTTAATCTTATTTTTGATCAATTAAAAAAAAATCCTAATGTAATGCCATTAAATTTAGAAAAATAAACACTTTCTAAAAAATAATTATTGGTAATCATTTTTCTTTTTTTGTTTTATTTCGTAAAAGCAAAAGATCTAAAACTGAAAAAAAAATCTATTTTAAAAACAGCATTTAATCTATTTAACTATTATTTTATTTTTATTTAATTTCTTTTTAAAATCCTAATAAATGTAACAGATTTAAAAATCTGTTTTTAATCAAAATAAGATCAACAACACCTAAAAAAAGTTTAATTCCTTTCTATTTTTCTAAATACAAAAAATGCATCAAAATGTAATTGAAATATCTAATTTTTAAAATAAATTTTCATATTACATAGTATAAAAGAATACCATAATAATATACTATACAGTTAGATTAGTAAGATCTATTTTTATTAATCAAAAAAGACCATTTCTAATTATTTTTTATACAATGTTTTCAAATTATAAAAAAAATCTTATAAATGTTAAAAAGTTCTTCCATTTAAAGAATAAAAAAAAACAAGGATATTTTGTAATGACTAAGAAGTCCAATTTTGTGTTCAGGTTTGGTTGCACGCCCCTTACGAGCTTCACCTTTCTCTCTTTGAGCATTTCATCGAGCTTCTGACTGAGTCCAGGTGCGCCTCCCTTCCCCTGATCACTTTAGCGTCCGCGTTTCTGTTTATGGATATGACCGCGCCCATTTACCTCTCGCCCCCCCCCGCAGCGAGGCGGCCAAGAACGCTAGGCTCCTTCGCGAGTTCCAGCTGGTGCCCAGGCTGCTGCTGACGCTGCGCGACACGTCGCTGTCGCAGCCCACCGTCGCGGCCATCAGCAACGTGCTCAGCCTTCTGCTGCAGGGCTTCCCCAACCCTTACGACCTGCTCAGGTTGGATACATGCAAATGATACAACCGGCTGTCAAGCAAAAAAAAAACAAACAAAGTGTTTTGCGCGGCAGGTTCGGTCAGTTCTTGTCATCCACGCTGCCCACGTTCGCCGTGTGCGAGAAGTTTGTGGTGATGGAGGTCGGCAACGAGGAGAAGACGGACGCGGGCAACGAGGACGACTTTGGCGGCCTGCTGTCTGCCAACCTCATCCTGCTCCGCAACAGGCTGCTGGACAACCTGCTGAGGCTGCTCTTCACCACCAAGGACAAGACGGCCGTCAACGCGCAGTAAGGACACGCTCGCGCACCATGCATACGATCAATTTCATTCCACATTACATAATATTTGATTCACTCAACACAACTTTATTTATAAAGCAATTTATGAACGAGTGTTGCTGTATACAAAGTGCTGTACATGGAACAGAAATCGCTCATGCAGTAAAGAATAAGATAAGTAAAACAGGAACTCGGGGCGCCGAACGTGCGAGCTTATCTTCATCATCATCTTCATCAGTCTCTCACTTCATAGACGGATGTCCTCTTGCGGCTTTCAGCCATTTTCAAAGTATGCGGTGTGGTCGGGGGAGCTACAACGATGAATGGCTGAATCCGAAGCTTAGTGGCTACAGCTATAAACACTCGAAGTGTGCATGCGCAGCTAGGGACGAGGATGCACGACGTCGTTACGGCAGATTGATTGACGGGATCGAGAACCAATCGTTAAGATGATCCACCCGGAAGACGCCGCGACAAAAGATCCTTGAATACACCTTTAAAAAGGAAGGGAAAAAAAACTTACAGCTGTTTAAAAGTCCTTAATCAAAGGTATGAGAAAAAAAGAAAAGTTTTTAACCTGGATTTAAAAGCATTTACACTCGGGGCTGACTTCACTTCACTTCTGTTGGCAGCCTATTCCATCTGTGTGCAGCATAATAGCTAAATGCAGCTTCACCATATTTGCTTCGAACTCTGAGTTCCACTAGTGGCCCAAGTCTGTAGATCTCAGAGCCCTGCTGGGTTTGTACTCAATCAGCATTTCTTGGATATATTCAGGACCCAAACCATTTAGTGATTTATAGACGAGTAGCAGAACTTTAAAATCTATTCTACAGCTGACTGGGAGCCAGTGTAAATCGTTAAGTACTGGAGTAATATGTTGTGATCTCTTTGTTTTGGTCAGAACTCGAGCTGCAGCGTTCTGAATGAGCTGCAATTGTCTCATGTTATTTTGAGAGAAACAGTAATCAGGGGAAAATTTCTTTTGTCATATAATTTAATGCAAAATGTAAATGAACTCGATTAATCGATTGAATAATCTATTCGAAAAATATTCAATCGTGACACCACTCGTTGAATTATAATCCTCTCTGATTGGTTCAATTATAATTCTATACAATTTATGTTATTATTATTTTAATAGGATACGTGACTCATTGATTTTCAGCAGTGAAAAGTTCATATTTTGTCCAGAATTAATTTGATGATTTCATTATTTTTTCATGTACAATTGATACCTTTAAAACCTGTTTTCCTCTTGCTGTCGATTGACGATGACATCACCTGTGCTGAGGAAGTAGGTAATGATCAATCATGGCTCACCTTTTTCTGGGATTGGTCAGCAAACTGAGCCATGATTGGCCGTCATTATTTTTATTTTTTATTAAAAATAATTAAAAACTGTCTTTTTTTTATTAAAAAATGTATCTTACAAATCAAACTTGCTGTATACTTTTATGATATTCATTTATACTATGTAATATGAAAATACATTAATAAAAAGAAGATATTTTAATTCAATTTTAATGCATTTTTTTGTATTTAGAAAAATAGAAAGCAATTGAACTTTTTTTATTATTATTATTATTATTATTATTATTATTATTATTATTTTATTAAAAATAAATATTTTTAAAACTTACATTGATTAGATTTTTTCTAAAGGAAATAAAAATAAAACTGTTTAAAAACAGATGAAATACAATGGTTTTTTTTTTTTTATTAAAATTAAATACAGATTTTTTTTTTACATTTGTTGTTTTTACATAATAAAAATAACAATTATTACAAATAATTCTTTCCTTTTTTTTCCTTTTTTTTTAAGATAGTCATCATCAGTTGACAGCAAGTAGAAAAATTACTTTTTAAAGGTATTAATTGTACATGAAAAATAATGAAGTTACCACAATTATTATAGACAAAATATGAACTTTTTACTGCTGATCCCAATGGAAAAAACTGGATCTTTCTGTCTGGCCTTTTTAGGGCGTGCGAGGACCTGGTGCGCACTCTGGGCCTGGACTGGCTGCTGATGTTCATGGAGGAGCACCTCCACTCCAGCACGGTGGCGGTGGCGCTGTGGATCCTCACCGTGCTTCTGTCCAACCCGGCCGTCCTGCACCGCTTCAAGGAGGGTGCGTGCGGCGGAGGCTGGCTGGACCACACCGACTCGGTGCTCACCAACAAGATCGGCACCGTGCTGGGTGAGTGCGACCGGGCTCCCTTCAACGTCTCGGGGAGCCATTTCCGCCCGAGTTGGCCATCCTTGGGTTCCCGGTTTGTACGCCGCGCCGCCAAGGGTTGGTTTGTCACTTTTGTTTTTTCAACCCTGCCCGTAGAGTCCTGATGTCAGCAGTAGAAAAGAGCTGCTTTTCTTCCTGACTAGATTCCTGCTGTAGTGCACTTCAAATGGACACACTCTACCATTTCCTGTAGTATTTTGGAGGGACAAAAACGGGGCCATAGTAGTGTTCATTTCGCCAACGAAATCTAAACAAAAATAATTGACCTGCTTGACATTTATTAAACACAACAAAAAGGAGCGAAGACACTCAGTTCAAAGCTCGCGAGGAGCGGAACTGACTGATACAATTCACTATTGCACTCTCTGAAAAAATAAAAATCTCCTCCTCACCCTCTCCTTTTATTTGGTTTTCACGCCCCTAGTTACATAGGTGTTGTGTTCTTGTGCTTCTTGAGTCATCTTCTGTTAAGATAACATAGCTAGGCTATGTGAATGTGAGTGTGGAGCAGAGCAAAGCATTCTTCATTGCAGCAAATGTATGACAATTTATCTTTACAATTATTCCTACAATTATAGTTAGAATGCAACATGAATCCAACGGCTATAAGTTACAACAAAAATGCTAATCCGACCGCAAACTCATGCTGGCTAACTAGCTCAGAGCATGGAGCCATAGTTGCCACTTGTTTATCTACTGTGTCAAGTTGCTTTTCATCAAAAAGACGAGAGATAATTTGATATGAAATTATTTTAGATCCAAAATTTTCAACATTATATGGGCTGACAAAAATTACACAGGGGTAAAATAATTGTCCTGACTAAAACTAGAGTAAAAACATTGACAGTTTTTGTTGACTAAAACTAGATGAATAAAATTGTTTTCTTGGACTAAAATAAAGAATAAAATACTAGATTTATAGATGACTAAAAATGGACTAAATAAAAACAGGATGTGGTTGACTACGTTAAATCCTAACAAGCGTGATTGACACTGGACTAAAACAGACGAAATTTAAAAATGGCTGACCATAGTGACTTTCAAACAGCTTTACTTGCTTTGTAGTAGTCTCATAATTATTATTGTCAAAATAATAGTCCTGATGTTGCCTGTGTTTTCCAGCTAGCTGCAAAATCATTAGCATGATCATACTCAGACTTCCCACTAGTGGCCAGGAGCTAAGCCCGCCCCTCCCGGGGTTGTGTGTTTCCAGGCTTCAACGTGGGTCGCAGCGCAGGCGGCCGCTCCACGGTGCGCGAGATCAACCGCGACGCCTGCCACTTCCCGGGCTTCCCCGTGCTGCAGACGCTGCTGCCCAAACACACCAATGTACCCGAGCTCTACTTCCTGTTGATGGCGCTCTTCCTGCAGCAGCCCGTCACGGAGCTGCCGGACAGCCTGCAGGTACATGTCAGTACCACAAACCTTTTTTTACTACTTTATTATTATGCGGGACATCCAGAGTTGAACACTAACAAAAACTAGAAAACTAATTTACTCCCAAAACGTATGAATACGTTCCATTTTAAATGTTTAAAATGTCCCAAAGACATATTTATCAATTTTTATGTTGTTTTTTAATGCTAGAGCATACATAAGGCTTTGATATAGCCTCTCAACGGCAAAGAATGGCTGAAGAAATGGTAGTTATTACATAAACGGCCAGCAGGTGGCAGCAAAGCAAAGGACTTCAACCAGGCCCATGTTGAAAGCTCAGTTACTCACAATTCTAGATTTGTGAATAATTATGAACCTTAGCTATATTCTAATGCTAAGTGCTGCAAAACGGAAACAGATAGAATTTATTTTTTTTCCTGATGAAAGAAGAGACTTTAATCTTTCTTTTTGTAGGTTCCATGTTTTTATAGCAATAGAACACAATATTCTGTGGACCTTGCAATATCAGTCAAAATCCAGTAAAACGGCCGGGAGTGAAGGGGATTGCTTCTTTGAAAATGGCTGCGAGTGAATGAGCTAATGAGAATTTTTGTATTTATTACTTATTTTATTTATTTTTTAGTAATTGGCAATTTTTTTTCAGTGTCCTCTTCCCATGTATTTTCTTTTCTTTTTTTTCTTTTTTTTTTTGTTTTACAAAAACGACCAATAAATTAATCTCGTATCAGATTTGTTTGTTTTTATCCATGTCGGGGGTCTGACATTTTGTCCAGCATTGACATCGAAGTGCAGTCGGGCTTGCCAGTGTCAACGTCACGTGACCAAGCTCAGAAAACGGATGAGCCGTGACGTTTTGCAATGCGAACCCGAGAGCAGTTGGACGTCACTTTCACTTTAAATGTTAGCTCCCCGATATGGATGAGTTGTACTTAATAAATGCAATATTAATCAGAATACCAGTATTATTGCCAAGCACATTTCTGACTTGAGTTCCCCCTTTGATGCCCTTTCATTGCAAGGGTGGACAACAACAAGAGAAAAAAAATAATCAATTGAAATGGTTAGTATTATGCTTTGTGAATAAAAAAATAACAGTTGCATGGCTCGAGACTGCAACCACTTTGCCCGCACATGCGGCCAACTGTACAGCCTGTGCTGGTGAAAAATTAATCCAATGCGTGAGTGCATGTTTAAATAAGTGGTGCACGGGTCATACGCATCAAACGCCACGGTTCGGGACTCGGGTCGTACATACTAGGGCTGGGTATTGATTCAGATTTCCAGGATCGATTCGATTCGCAAGGGCCCGATTCGATTCGATACACGATTCACAACGATTTTCGATACATTTGAGGAATTCATGCAGCGCCTATTTTAGACAAGTCAAAAGTACCAGTGCTGCAAATAGTAGATACTTCTTGGTGTAATTTAATGCATTAGTAAAAATATGAATATTTACATTAAGAATTGAATCCATTGCAGTTACATTAATACTCTATTTAACATGGCCTTATAAAAACAATAAATAATGATTTAAATCAATTACAACCACAGGACAGGCTGTGTAAAAAAAGTGACAAAAAAAACGACCTGACTCACGACATTCACATTGTTGTTTTTGTGCAAATGTTCCAGTGGTGGTTGAGGGGAGGGGGTGGGTGGGGAGAGGAGATGATCGATCCTGGCACATGGGCTCAGAAGCATTTTTTTGTGTGTGTTGGGGGCGGGGTTGATACATCGATACATGGTTTTATGTATCGATATTGGAATATGAAAAGGCGTAATGATATGATATCGATATATCAATATTTTGAACCCAGCCCTAGTACATACATAACCCGCAGAACGCGCTGCGGAGGACAACTTCAAAATAAAAGCCTTCCAAGTAATACCTTGATGTAGATGTAATTACCTTGTTAGTTGTATTTTGAAATTGACCCACGCAGCGGGTGGAAACATTGCGGCTCAAGGCGGCCAGCTTGACTCGGCCTCACGTGACTGCCGACTACCAACATCAACACGATGCCACCTCAATATTATATTTAATTGCCAATTAAGGACGCTAAGAAAGTTAACACATTTGCACCCAAAGATGTATTTGTTGTTTTTTATGCTAGAGCACACAGAGGGCTTTGATGCAGCCTCTGAACTGAAGAGAATGTTAGAAAAAAATTGTAGTTATTACAAAAACATCCAGAAGGTGGCAGCAGAGTATAAGAAGTCAACCAGGGCGATGTTGCAAACAAGCTAATTTCTCCACAGTTCTAACAGATTTGTGAATAATGATGAAACTTCACTGTATTCTAATATTAATTGCTGCAAAACTGAAACAGATAGAAATAGGCTTTTTTCCTGATGAAAAAAAGACTTTAATCTTTCTTTTGGTAGGTTCCATGTTTCTATAGCAATAGAACATGTCTGCGGGCCTTGCAAAATCAGTCAAAATCCAATAAAACAGCCGGGAGTGAAGGGGGATTGCTTCTGTGAAAATGGCTGTGAGCAAATGAGTTAATCTGTTAATTAGTCTGTCGTATGATACGACACAAGTCTCCGATTAGCGACAGCGACCGGCAAGCTGAACTGAAGCCTCATTCATATACTGTCGGACATTTTAATCTCCGACAGAAAAAAGTATATCAACGCATTAACCGTTAATAATTGCACATATCTAAACAATGTATGCGTTCCATAAATCTATAAAAGCTAGTCACTTCTGTTAACAATACCTAATCATCTACTAGGCTTCCATCCTGCATTCTAGCTGTTGATATGTCACTGAATCAAAATAAAGAATAGACCTGTTGTGTGTGTGTGTGTGTGGGGGGTAGAGAAATAGACTGTTTCTGGCTCAAACTGTAATTCTTGGGAAAATAAGTTAGTAAAAAAAAAATAAAAAATACAGTCAGTTTTACCAGGCTGTTCAACTTTGGAGGTTCCGCTACACAATGATCAATATGAATTCCTCTCCTGAATATTTGTGTTTTAATATTTGTCTTTGTGCTCCAGTTCGACCTGGACTCCATGTGGACGTTTATCTTCGGCGTGCCGGCGTCCAGCGCCACCATGGTTGGCTCCGTCCACAGCGTCTGCACCGAGGCCGCCTTCCTACTGCTCGCCATGCTGCGGAGCATGCTCAACCTGGTGAGAACATAAAAACACAACAACAACAACAACAACAACAACAACAAAACGGGTGAAAGATGACAAAAAAAAAATCCAAAAGAGATCATGACAGTAAATGGAAAGCTTGAAGTGCAAAATGTGTCCTTTGCGGCAGCCGTGGCAGTCGGAGGAGGAGGGCTCGTGGCTGCGAGAGTACCCGGTGACGCTGATGCAGTTCTTCCGCTACCTGTACCACAACGTCCCCGATCTGGCCCCCATGTGGCACAGTCCCGACTTCCTGTGCGCCCTGGCTGCCGCCGTCTTCCCCTTCAACATGAGGCCCTACTCTGAGATGGTAATCTTGACTTGTCAGTCAGTTACATGGTCAATTGTTTCATTTTAGAAACTGTGACACCATTTTTTTTGTGTGTAACAGTGCAAAAGTAAATAAATAATCAAATTAAATATTAAATCAATATTAATATTCCTCAGAAATTATGTGCTTCAAAAAGCCGAAACATAAAATGTGTTTTAAAACTTTCAAATTGAAGATATAATACACCTTTTTCATAGAAAAAGTGGGAACCTCAGGCTACCTCACGATATGGTACGATATGCGATACAAGGCTAACGATAACGAGTATCTCACGATATGATGATACCACGATTATCGATATATTGCTCAGTTAATAAATCCACAATAAAACTCATCATAAAATAATAATAACAATAATAATAATAATAAATCGAAAACTAAATGCATAAAAAATAATAAATAAAAAAAATTATAATATAATAATATAAATAAATATAAATATGATATAAATAAATAATATAATATATATATATAATATATAAATATATATATAATATATAAATATAATAATAATAATAATAATAATAAAATAATAAACAAATAATAAAATTAAAAAATAATTCATAGTATGATAATAAAAATAATATAAATAAATGTAAATATGATATAAATACATTATATATATATATATATATATATATATATATATATATATATATATATATATATATATATATATATATATATATATATATATATATATATATATATATATGATTATAAAAAACTAATAAAAACTACATAATATATAATAAGAAAATAATAAATAATTATCCATCCATCCATCCATTTTCTTGACCGCTTATTCCTGACAAGGGTCGCGGGGGGTGCTGGCGCCTATCTCAGCTGGCTCTGGGCAGTAGGCGGGGGACACCCTGGACTGGTTGCCAGCCAATCGCAGGGCACACAGAGACGAACAACCATCCACACTCACAAGCACACCTAGGGGCAATTCGGAGCGCCCAATTAACCTGCCATGCATGTCTTTGGAATGTGGGAGGAGACCGGAGTACCCGGAGAAGACCCACGCGGGCACAGGGAGAACATGCAAACTCCACCCAGGAAGGCCGGAGCCTGGACTCGAACCGGAGTCCTCAGAACTGGGAGGCGGACGTGCTAACCACTCGAACACCGTGCCGCCCAATAAATATTTAATAAATAATTAATACATAAATAATTTAAAAAAAAAAATAATAGACATCTATGGTATAATAATAATAATAATAATAATAATAATAATAATTTTTTAATAATTTTTAAAAAACTAAGCTCATGAGTCTTCTTCACCTGAAGACTTCCGCACATTTCCCCGCCACTCTTATGAGGCGCTCCCCCTAGTGGTCCACCAAGTAATTGCTCAATAAGTAATGAACAATGGAGCCATTATAGTGGATGAATATTAACTACAAATATTGTGATACTTGCGTAGACGTATCGATAATCTATTGGGAGACAAAGTATCACAATGTATCGCGATATCAATATATCATCACAGTTCTACTTTTCACGACGTGCAAGCGTTGCGCACGCTCCTGCATGTGTGAAATAGAGTAAACGCCAAACACAACAAAGCTACACACAAGCAAGTGCAACGCCAGTCAAGACGTAAAATGTGCGCTAAAATGTGCATACGTTTTTTTTTTTTCCAGGTGAGCGACCTGGATGACGAGGCAGGCTCGCCCATCGAGGAGCTGAAGGCGTTCGGCTCGGATTCGGGCATGAACCGCAGCCAGTCCGAGTACTGCAACGTGGGCTCCAAGACGTCGCTCAGCAACCACCCGGCCAAGAAGTACGTCTTGGACTTCATGAGGGCGCTCATCATGGACAACATGTGCGTCACGCCCGCCACCAAGCAAACGCCCGTCATTGACCTGCTGCTGGAGGTGAGACGCCTCGCCTGCCTGCCTGCGGAAAATGCAAAATTGATAGGGATATTATTTTTGCTGGGCTGGGGCAATTATTGGCGCCATTATTCTGCATCAACCATTTTGAAATATTATACGGTCGATAATAGATCCATTTAAAAAAGTGTTCAGGGAGGGAAAAAAAAAATCAGGGAACTAATTATTAAAATTTTCATAGATGCTTCTGACCCGGTGAACTCTCTTTTAAAATTAAAACAAAGATAAGTCAAATTTTAATACTTCAGATATTTAAAATAATAATAATTTTATTTACTGTAGAAAACAATAGGGAGCTATTTACTTAAAGGCCAATTATGCCAGTTTCACTCAGGAAAATACACTTTTTAAATACAGGATGTACACACTTTAACTTTCTCTCAGTCTACACATCTGGGTTCATGTTAATCTTTGGTGGTGATTTTGTCCTAAACCCCCACCCCCCCAGCCTGTATTTTGTCATTTTGTGTTTGTTTTGTAAACAGCGGGACATATCTGTGGAAAGACAGTGTTTACACCCCTCCAGCCAATCACAGAGCGGGGGGTGGCGTGTCGCAAACTGAGGCCGGGCAAACGTGTCTGCTGCCGCGGCAATTTGAAAGCACACACGGATTATTATTATTTTTTTCACTCCCTCACTCACAGAAGCTTACGTGTGTGAATGATTAAGTGAAGAAAAAAAAAATCCGCGTGCTTTCAAATTGCCGCGGAAGTGACGTCGTTTTATGTCAAGGGTGCTCTGGGAGAGAGCAAGTGTGACGATGGTGGAACCGGAGCGCAAGGAAATAAAGTAGACTGAACATGAAACAAAAGTGGAGTTCTTATTCCAGCTAACATTTAATTCATGGAAACATTTTAGAAATGCTTCAATCGTCTAAATGAATCTTTTAATCAATTTTTGTTCCATTTTAATGTCTTCCCCAGCATTTCAGTCCAGTGTCAGCTCTTCCATGTGTAAATGCACTTTCTAGTTATTTGATGCTGAATGACATTGTAATCTTCACAGAATTTATCCTTCAATTTCCTTCATAAGCATTCAGCTATTAGCGTTCAGGTTTCAGCATTCACACGCAATTTCTCCAGAAATTGCACTTAGTCTAGCTGATGTTGTCATTGTCTAAGGAAATAATTTTTGTGATCCAAAGGCATCTCCGGAACGTTCCACCAGAACTCAGCAGAAGGAGTTCCAGTCCAACATCCTGGATGGCGTCATGGAGCATCTGCTGGCCGCTGATGTCTTGCTGGGTGAGATGCAAATCAGTACGCTATTCAACATGCAAAGACAAAAAACAAAAAACAAAAAAACAAAAAACAAAAAACGTCTTCCTTGACCACAAATCTGCTATTTTGGCACAAATATCCCTCACTTTGCACAAAAGATAATAGATAGTCATATAAAAAATCCCCTTTCTCGCAGGCGAGGATTCATCGCTGCCCCTCAGCAGCGGCGGAAGCTACCAGATCCTGGTGCACAACGTCTTCTACTTCTGCCAGCGCGTGGTTGACAAGCTGTGGCAGGGCATGTTCAACAAGGACTCCAAGTTGGTGGTGGACTTCATCGTGCAGCTCATTGGACAGGTGCGCACACCAATTTAACTCCCAAAAACGTAAAAATATGTTCTATTTTAAATATTACCAGTGTCCCAAAGACGAATTTATACGTGTTTATTTTATTTTTTGATGCTAGAGCATACAGAAGGCTTTGATGCAGCCTCTCAACTGATGAGAACGGTTGAAGCAATGGTAGCTATTGTAAAAACGGCCAGCAGGTGGCAGCAGAGTATAAGAGATCAACCAGGGCCATATTGCAACAAGCTCTTTTTGACAATGTTTTCACCAGGAATGTGAATAATAATTAAACTTAGCTATATTCTTATGCTTATTGCTCCAAAGAAGAAAACGTATATTTTTGGCCCAATTGTGCACGTTTGAACAGTTAACGTCATATTTTGGACAAAATCTTCCTCAAATTGTTCTTGTCAAATTAGACAAATGTCGTTTTTGTTTATTTATTTTTTTTATTATTATTTTTTTCCGTGCTTAGTCGAAGAGGCGGTCCCAGGGTCTGTCGCTGGACGCGTTGTACCACTGCCTGAACCGCACGGTGCTCTACCAGCTGTGCCGGCCGCACAAGACGGTGGCGCAGCAGGTGGCGCTGTTGGATGCGCTGCGGGTCCTCACCGTCAACCGCAACCTGGTGCTCGGCCCCGGCAACCACGACCAGGACTTTGTGGCCTGCCTGGCGCATTGCTTCATCTGCCTGCATGCCGGCAGGTAAGGTCGGAAAATAAAACATAGAAATACTGCAAAAATCTGCCTAGCAGCAATTTTTGACATCCATTTTTTTTTTGATTGGGAACAAATGATGAACAAATTGAACAAGTTGACGTTGCTGGTATGATTGTTTGTTTGTTTTTTTTACTTGTTGGTGTTTGGTGCAAATTAGCATTGTCAACAAATTCTGCGTGGCAACAAGTGGCCTAATGGGCAAGACTAGTATATACAAAATTCTCATTGGCCACTATAAGACCTATGTCTATAAACCGGTATTGGTCTTCGGATATGGAATTCTACCTAGCAACAAATGACCTGGTGGTTGTGGCTATGTGATGCAAATTTTTATTGGTTTTTCTTTAGGGTTCAACAAATTGTTGCCTGGCAACAAGATACTCAATGGGCATGAATGGTACATTCTAATATTTTGTTGATCTCTGTGGCACAAATGATGGCGCTTGTCGAATTCTGCCTAGCAACAACTGATACTCTGGGCATGACCAGTAGATGCAAAGTTTTTATTCTTTGGAATTTAAAGAATTCTGCTTAGCAACAAGCTACCTGGTAGGTGTGACTTTTTTATTGGGCTTGACAAATTATGCCTAGCAACAAGTTGTCGAATAGGCCTGATTTTAATTGGTCTTTGGGTCACAAATGATGGTTCTTGACTACATCTGCCTGGCAGCAAGTTCCGTGGTGGCTACGACTTATAAATAACAATATTTTATTGGTCATTGGGGCATGAATGATGGTGCTCAGATAGTTCTGCCTAGCAACAAGTGACCTCTAGAGGCTGTCGCCATGTTACATTAATTTGCACTTTTCATACCAATTTATTGGTATTGGGAGACAAATGACCTTAGTGTGACTGGTATATGTCAGTGTTTGTGTATTTTTATATAAAAAAAATAGTCATTCAAACCCAAAAACGTATAAAATATGTTTTTTAATACTTTGGACTGCACTCCCAAAAACGTATTTATACGTTTTTAAATGTTTTTTATGCTAGAGCATACAGAAGGCTTTGATACAGCTTCTGACATGAAGAGGTTGCTTAAAGCAATAGTAGTTATTATGAAAAACGGCCAACAGGTGGCAGCAGTGTATAAGAGATTAGCCAGCTATATTCTAATGCTAATTTCTGCAAAACGGAAATAGATACAAATATACTTTTTTTTTTTTTTTTTCCTGACGAAAGAAGAGACTCTAATCTTTCTTTTGGTGGGCTCCATGTTTTTATAGCAATAGAACACAATATTCTGTGGATCAGTAAAACAGCCGTAAGTGTTTTTAAGTGTTGGCGTGTGCGTGTGCAGCAGCGTGGAAGGCTTTGGCCTGGAGGCAGAAGCTCGCATGACCACGTGGCATGTCATGATGTCGCCGGAAAACGAGAGTGACGCGGCGCACAACCACGACGTCAGCGAAGGTGAGACTCCGCAATTTGCCTTGGCGGAGGTCTTGTCTCGTTTGGGATGAACGGGCTTTTTTCTTTTTCTTTTTTCCCAGGGCGTCAGCTTTTGCTGAAGGCGGTGAACCGCGTGTGGACGGAGCTGATGCACAGCAAGCGTCAGATGCTGGAGGACATCTTCAAGGTGTCGCTGCCCTGCAACGACCGCGGCCATGTGGATGTCGCCACCGCCCGCCCCGCCCTGGAGGAGCCCGCGGTCAAGAGCTGGCAAAACCACCTGGGTGAGGATTAAAAAAAAAAAAAGTTCTTTTTTTTTATTTTTTTTTTTTATTTTTTTTATTTTTTTATTTTTTATACAATTAGTATTTGTCAAGTGAAAGGAAAAAAAAAAGTAGTAAGTTAGTGTTTTTATTTTATTTTGTTAACAATAACGTTTTTCAGTTTTACTTTTAGTTCATTAGTTTCCGTAAACTATAACAATCTTGGCTAAATCAGGGTTCATCGTTCACTCCTTCATTGTATCGCTGATTTTTTTTTTTTTTTTAGAGATTTTTTTAAAAGGGGGATTTTTTTTACCTCCTAATTTTCAGCTTTTTTGTTAATGTGGTTTCCCCAAACGTTTCACTCAGATATGCTTCATCTTTCATATTTCAGATTTACAATAACGCTTCAAATCGACATCGCAATATAGTAGAATGAAATTTTGAAAAAAACAAAACAAACAAAAAACATCAGTTGGTAGGCTTAGTCGTTCACATATATGTATATAATGTATTATTTATTCTCTGTTTACATATAATAATAAATGTTTATGCTACATATTAACTAAAATAACCTTGATTCTTAATTACCTTTTTTTTTTTCCATCTTTCACTTGACAAATACACCTTATATTAACACATTTGCTTCCAGTAATGTATAAATGCGTTGTTTTCAGTGTCCCAAAGATGTAAATTTTATTTTTATTTTTTTTATTTTATTTTTATTTTTTATGCTAGAGCATACAGAAGGCTTTGATGCAGCCTCTCAACTGCAAAGCACGATTGAAGAAATGGTAGTAATTACACAAACGGCCAGCAGGTGGTGGCAGAGAAAAGAGATCAACCGAAAAAAGCTCAATTACAGTTCTAAATAGATTTGTGAATATTGATGAAACTTAACTATATTCTAATGCTAATTGCTGCAAAACGGAAACTGATAGACGTATACTTTTTGCTGATGAAGGAAGAGACTTTAATCTTTCTTTTGTTAGGTTCCTTGTTTTTATAGCAATAGAACACAATATTCTGTGGGCCTTGCAAAATCAGGCAAAATCCAGTAAAACATGGCTGGGAGTGAATGAGTTAAAAAAATAACAAAAACTAAACGAAAATGTAGCATTTTCGTCAAAATATAAAGTAGCAAATATGCTCTAAAAACTAAATGAAACTACGGTAATTGAATTAAAAAAAACGTCAAAACAAAGGAAAAACTAACTATAAAGAAAAAAAAAACCACTGTAATTAATCAGCCAGCATCTAGTACAACGTATGTGTTCTTAATTCCAGTCCACGAGAAGAAGTGCATCAGCCGCGGCGAGGCGGCGGCGCCGGCAGCAGCCAGCCAGTCCAAACTGTCGCGGGTCAGCAGCGGTTTTGGCCTCTCCAAGCTGACGGGCGTGCGGCGCCACAAGAAGGAGAACAGCCTGAACAAGAACAGCCTCTCGGCACAGGCCAGCGCCAGCCCCGAATTACAAAATCCACACTCATAAATCTCAGGTCATCTCAATATGGTTTTGTTTTTGACGCCGCAGGAAGCCTTCCAGTGGATGTTCACGCACATCGCCGTGGTCAGAGACCTGGTGGCCTTGCAGTACAAAGAACACCAAGAGGTATTCACACAATTGTGCAATATAATAGCTCCAAAATGGCTTCAAATACGCCTATTCCCTGTCTGGTCATCTCCCAGCGTCAGCAGAACGCCCTCAAGTACGTGACGGAGGAGTGGGCGTCCATCGAGTACGAGCTCCTTCGCGAGCGGGGCCTGTGGGGGCCGCCCATCGGATCCCACCTGGACAAGTTCATGCTGGAGATGACGGAGGGCCCATGTCGCATGCGCAAGAAGATGGTGCGCAACGACATGTTCTACATCCACTACCCGTACATCCCAGAGACGGAAAGCAACGCAAACTCAGTGCAGGTACGCCTTTTGAAGGGATACCTGACTCATTGAGTCATTTTCAGCAGTGAAAAGTTAATATTTTGTCCATAATTAATGTGGTATCTGCATTATTTTTCATGTACAAATAATACCTTTTAAAAAAGTAATTTTTATACTTGCTGTCGACTGATGATGACATCACTTGTGCTGAGGAAGTAGGTAATGACCAATCATGGCTCAGTTTACTGACCAAACCCAGAAAACAGGTGAGCCATGATTGGTCGTTACCTCCTCAGCACAGTCGACGGCAAGTCGAAAAATTAATTTTTAAAGATATTAATTGTAAATGAAAAATAATGAAACTCCCACATTAATTATACACAAAATAATTAATTTTTACTGCTGAAAATGGCTCAGTGAGTCAAGTATCGCTTTTTTTAAGGCCACTTTCTCGCCGGGAGGTGACTTGTCGCTAGGCAGACTTCGTCACGCGTCGTCATATTTGTGCGCCAATTACCTAAATTATTGTCATGTATTACTTGTCACTTGGAAACATTTTTTGAGACCTAAAATCAATTAAAAAGAATTCACATACTGCATACCAGTCGTCTCACGTCGTCACTTGTTGCTAGGCAGAATTTATCAAGCACCCTTAAGGTACCACAACGAGTAACTAGACTAAGTGCAATTTCTGAGAAATTGCGTGGGAATGCTGAAAGCTGAATGCTTATGAAGTCAACTGAAAGATAAATTGTGAAAATTACAAAGTTTTGATTGGAAATGAATAAAAAGAAGCATTATCACAGAGCTGGTAATGATCAGTTGAGTTGTAGGTATGGAAGTGGGTGTGGAAAGTGAGACTTAGAAAAAGTTCAATGTCAGTCCCAATGAAAATGAATGGGGAAAAGTTGATATTTAACGTCAAATTGTGCGAGTACTGTAAGTAACGTGGAATCAGATGATATATACCCCGGAATGCGGGACTCTTTAAAGCAAGATAAGATTTGAATAGTGTAAATTGAAAGTATTATCTAGGAGATATTTTTTGGCAAAAAAGTGAGGAGAATAAAAATCCGAATAACATGTGAGATGCTTTCAGCATTCCCACAATTAAAAAGTAGCAAGCTACTTGTTGCTAGGCAGAATTTGTTGATCAGTTACAGTTTAAAAAAAAATAGTAAGTAGGGGGCTGCACAATATATCAAAAAAATATCAATATCGTGATATTGCCCCATGCAATATGCATATCGCAAAGACATGCAATAAGTTTCATTTGGAATTTTATGCTTTTGTCTGAATTTGACCAGTCATGCCGTTAACTAAAATGTGCACCGCCATCCAATAGGTGAACATTATCGAGATGTAATTACAATTAATTAACTAAGAATATATTGAGTTTGCTTATTTTGCTGCATGAAAAAAATCAATAGATCATAAAAATGTCATTTCCTTAGGTACATGTTAAATATTGCAATAATATCGATATCGCTCTATTCAGCAACTATATCGTATATCACATGATTTTTAATATTGTGCAAGACTAAAATCTAACAAATGTATTTGTTTTTATTTTTTTAATCTAAATACCACTAAAACAATTATTTCAGACACCCAATCAGCCATTTTTCTATTGCTAGCCAGAATTTGCGGTGCCCCAAAGACCAATTAAAAAAATATACATTTTATACCAAATAATATACCAGTCACGCCCACTCAGCCTCATGTTGCTAGGCAACATTTGTGGACCAATCACAGACCAATTAAAAAAAATTATATTTGAGCCATATTAGCAGATTTATTTTGGGGGTAGGAATTATAAAGTCAAACTTAAACTAACAAAAAAAAAAAATTATAAAAAATATTTCCCATTCACAATTTTTTTTTCTCCCTCCCGAGCAGAAACCGGTGCGCTACCGTCGCGCCATCAGTGCCGACAGCAAAGAGTACTACATGCGCCTTCTGTCGGGCAACCCGGGCATGTACCAACACTCGGTGGAGCACAGCACCGAGGGCGAGACCACCCGCCACGAACCCGAGCACGGGGAGGACACCATCGCACGGGTCAAAGGTGAGGCACGTGGGACAGGAACTAAACAATCACCACTTTCTTCTTGGAATATTATTATTTTTTTGATTATGTCATTTTTTTTTTTTTTGTGTGAAAGAATGACTAGTTTCATGATTGCTGTCTCATCAAATCAATCATTAGTCATTATTTTTGAAGGACTGCTTTTGTTTTCTTTTCTCAGGTCTGGTGAAGGCGCCGCTGAAGCGCTCTCGATCAACGGCGGACGGCGGCGACGAGGACGCTCAGGATCAGATCCAGGATCAGCTGCTGGAGTCGGGCGGACCCGAGGAGGAGCAGCAGCAGCGCACTGACAACACCGCTCTGTTGCGACTGCTGGAGGAGGGCGAGAAGGTTGGCATGACAACACATTTTGAACATTTGGGGGGAAAAAAACCCAAAACGATTTCTTCAGAAAATACCATTTCATTCACATAATAGCATTTTTTTTTCTTTTTTTAGAAAGAAATGCACATTCTTAGACTTAGACTTAGACTTAGACTTAGACTTGACTTTATTGATCCCTTTGGGATGGCTCCCTCTGGGAAAATGTCCAGCAGCAATAAGAACAGATAATAAAATAAAAAAATAATTCAATCAATCAATAAATAAGGTTATTACACCAGAGATTGAATTAATAATAATAATAATAATAATAATAATAATAATAATAATAATAATAATAATAATACCATAAAAATTCAGTCAGTCAATAAATAAGGTTATTACACCAGAGATGTAATTAATAATAATAATAAAAATAATAATAATAATAATAATAACAATAATAAAAAATTCAATCAATCGATAATTAAGGTTACCACACCGGAGATTAAATAAAAATAATAATAAGAGAAAATGTAAATAATTAAAATTAATAATTCTGATTAATAAAAATAATTACTAATTATAATTAATAATTATAATTGATAATTAATAAAAAATAATTAATTATAATTAATAATAATAAAATAATTGTGCTTCATTCTCAAATTATTGTTTTTGTCACTGTTCTTGTAATATTCTTTTTCCATAAAAAACTACCAACTAAATCTTTATATATTTTGCCTTTTTTTTCTAAAAAAATTAATCCAACTAAATAATAAACAATAATGTGCTTTTTTTTTCAACCTTAATTTTCATCCAATTTACATTCTTTTGGAAGCACATACACTTAATTTTCTTTTGAAAAATACGATTACAATTTTTCTCAAAGACAAACTTTTCCACCGCTCAAGAACACAGATGTATTCATTGAAAATATACAACAGGTTTTCATGGATGAAAAACAAATTATTTTCATATAATACACTTTTTTTTCTTGAAAAATACCATGATTTTTTTTTTTTTTTACTATTTTATTTCATGAAAAACTACCAACTAAATTTGTATATATTTTGCCTTTTTTCTAGAAACTAAATCCAACTAAATTCTCTTCATGTGGTTTTTTTCAACCTTAATTTTCTTCAAATTTACCTTCTTTTGGAAGCATATACACTTAATTATTCTTAAAATATAAAATGCTATTACAATTTTTCTCAAAATACAGACTTTTTGAACGCTCAAAAATACAGGTTTATTCATTGAAAATATACCACAGGCTTTCATGGATAAAAACAAATTATTCTTACATACAACACTTTTTTTCATGAAAAATACTATGCTATTTTTTTCTATTAATACAACTATATTATTGATATATGTCACTGTTTGTTTGTGTTTAGATCCAGCACATGTACCGCTGCGCCCGCGTTCAGGGTCTGGACACCAGCGAGGGTTTGCTGCTCTTTGGAAAAGAACACTTCTACGTCATTGACGGCTACACTATGACCGTGTGCAGAGAGATCCGGGACATCGACACGCTGCCGCCCAAGTATGCGTCTGCACTTCAATATTGTCTTTTCAAGCACAAATACCCTGCAAAAAAGTTTTTCAAATTCTGTACTGTTGTGGCGTGCTAGCTTGCACGAGGCCATCATCCCCAGGGGCGCGCGCCAGGGTCAGAGTCAGCTGAAGCGGACGTGCAGCATCTTCGCCTACGAGGACATCAAGGAGGTGCACAAGCGACGCTACCTGCTGCAGGTACAACTTGTTCTTTTGGCTTTATGGGGGTGCGCCGTCTCTGTCAGGGTGTTGAACTTGTGTTTTGTTGTTGTCGTGCGGCAGCCAATGGCAGTGGAGGTGTTCTCCGCCGACGGGAGGAACTACCTGCTGGCTTTCCAGAAGGGGGTTCGCAACAAAGTCTATCAAAGGTAATGATTACTCCCTTTTTTTCATACTTTGAGTGGACTCTGTAGTCATTATAAAACCGATCCCCCGTAGGTTCCTGGCAGTGGTGCCGTCGCTGGCCGACAGCTCCGAGTCAGTATCAGGACAGAGGCCAAACACCAGCGTGGAACAAGGGTGCGTTTCATTTCAATCAATCAATCAATCAATCAATCAAACTTTATTTATATAGCACCTTTCATACATTCAAATGCAACTCAAAGTGCTGAACAATTAAAACATCCATAATACAATAAAAAGAAAAAGCCAAACCCCCCCATATCCCCATGATCGTACCCACAGACACATGCAAACCACAACATGGCGGGGCACAGAGGAACCCTGTGAGGAAAGGCTCCCAGGAGGAGTTCATCAAAAATTTATGTTAAGATGAAAGGGGAGAAATTGTACAGAACAATTTTACAAGGAATGCTAACATTCAGTGCTAACAATCAAAATGATCTTGTAATAAAGCTAATGAAGGTGTTACCAGTGCAGTGGCTATGGCTAACGTTACAAATCATTACTAGCGGCTAATGCTAACATTAGTAAAACTGCTACGTTCACTAAAACGAGAAATGCGGCAGTGTCCCTATCGCTAACAATAGACAAACTGATAATGCTGACATCAGAAAAATTAAAACCTTCACTGATGCTAGCAAGAAGAAAATATGATACAGCCACTAATGCTAACATCAGAAGAACATGTTAGTGCTAACTCGCAAAAATGCTATTATCACTAACACAAAGAAAGAAAGAAAAAAGCTACTGTTGCTAACATGCTAACATCAGAACAACTGCTACTACCGCTAATACAAAATACTGACACAGATGCTAATGCTAACCTGAAGCTAACTATCTAAGTGCATATGTCATGTTGTCATCAGGTCTGGTCTCCTTAGCACTTTGGTGGGTGAGAAGTCTGTGACTCAGCGTTGGGAGGTAAGAAGCGGCCATCTTGTGTGGCAAGTTGGACCCTTATCCTGGTCCAGGTCCTGTCCTGACTTTCTTAATTTTTTATTTCCCCCAGCGAGGAGAGATCAGTAACTTCCAGTACCTGATGCACCTCAACACGCTGGCGGGACGATCCTACAACGACCTGATGCAGTATCCCGTATTTCCCTGGATCCTGGCCGACTTTGACTCCGAGGTGAGTTTCGCGCCGGGGCAGGTGACCGGCTGCCCCCGTCCGTCTCAAAGCATGTTGCGCTGATTCTGGTTTTGCGGTGAAGGAGCTGGACCTGAACAACCCCAAGACTTTCCGCAATCTGGCCAAGCCCATGGGGGCGCAGACAGATGACCGGCTGACGCAGTACAAGAAACGTTACAAGGACTGGGAGGACCCCAATGGTAATGCGTGACGATTACCACTGTCAAGTGAATGATTGACACAAGATTTCTTTTTTTTTCCTGCACAGGCGAAACCCCCGCCTACCACTACGGCACACACTACTCGTCCGCTATGATCGTAGCCTCCTACCTGGTGCGCATGGAGCCTTTCACGCAGATTTTCCTCAGACTACAGGTGAGAAGAATCCCAATCCTATTAAAGCTAAGCTAACGACACCAAGCTAACGTCACTGGTCCCTCCTCCACCAGGGTGGCCATTTTGACCTAGCCGACAGGATGTTCCACAGCGTCCGCGAGGCCTGGCTCTCCGCCGCGAAGCACAACATGGCCGACGTCAAGGAGCTCATCCCCGAGTTCTTCTACCTGCCGGAGTTCCTGCTCAACTCCAACAACTTTGATCTGGGTCAGTAGCGGCTAACTTGCTAGCGTAGCAGCAAACAACATCCGCTGATGCTAACTGCTATCTGTTTGAGGCTAATAGGAGCCAAGCAGAATGGCACCAAGCTGGGCGACGTCATCTTGCCTCCGTGGGCCAAGGGTGACCCCCGGGAGTTCATCCGGGTACACAGAGAGGTGCGCTGTTAGCATTCGCTTTCCATATAGTTTTTAAGCTACGCACCGCTTTGGACATCCAGAGTAGCACCCTAAAAAAAAAAAAAAGTTAATTGCTGTCTTGTCCAAACTTGTGTACCTCCACTCCCTTGCATATAGTCTTTGGAAAACTTTTGGAGCTGCGCACCCCCCAGAAGTGATAGCGCACGTCCTCTCCTCCTCACACATACTCAAAAACAAGTTTATTAATAGAGTCCTTCACAAACATTCAATCCTGAACACCCCCTTCAACATCCCAGAAGTATTCACGCACCCCCTCTTTTCTGCACACCACCTAAAAAAAAAGTTTGCTGCAGGCTTTCTTATATATTTGGATCTGCGCACCCACCTAGTTCAGCATCACAAAAGTGTTAGGGCACCCTCTCTCAATCGCACACTCCCTCAGTAATAGTTTTGTACAGTCTTGGCATAGGTTTTTGAGCTGCGCACCCCCTAGAAGTGATAGCGCACCCCCTCTCCTCCGCACACATGCTCAAAAACTAGTTTACTAGAGTCTTTCATAAAGGTTCAATGATGCACACCCCCTTCAACATCCCAGAAGTGTTCATGCACCCCCTCTTTTCTGCACACCACCTCAAAAAACTAAGTTTGGTGCATTCTTGCTTATATTTTTGGATCTGCGCACCCACCCAGTTCAGCATCACAAAATTGTTAGGGCACCCCATCTTCCTCACACACCAACATCAATAAACACATTTTGTAAAGCTGTGCACCACCTTCAACATCTTGCTTGAGTTGGTGCACGCCTCTTCCCACTGCACACTTTCAAAATAGAAAAGTTTTTATTATACCTTCTCTTGCACACTCCCTTGAGCACCACCAGAGTTCGATATTTTCAATCTCGCGCACCACGCAGATGGCCCTGGTGCACCCCCGCCGTTCAGGCGTGCTCTATATTAAACATTTGTGCTTCATTTGTGGTCATGCTTTCATTCTTAATCCTTTTTTTTTTTCTTTTTCTTTTTTTTATGTCCAGGCACTGGAGTGCGATTACGTGTCGGCGCACCTCCACGAGTGGATTGACCTGATCTTCGGCTACAAACAGCAAGGTCCTCCCGCCGTGGAGGCCGTCAACGTTTTCCACCATCTCTTCTACGAGGGCCAGGTGGACATCTACAACATCAACGACCCACTCAAGGAGACCGCAACCATCGGATTCATCAACAACTTTGGGCAAATCCCCAAGCAGGTGCTAATGCTAATGCTAACATCATTGTTGACGTTAACACCACAGTACTGCTAATACTAATATATAAAAAGTGTATATGGAGCTAGTAATAAGTAAGTACAGTTAACGTGGCTAATGTTGTCACCACTGCTAATGCGGCTCATGCTACCATCTAAAAATTGATGTAAAAAAAATTGCGATTGCCACTAATGCTAAATACCTTTAAAAAAAAATAACTATATTGTAGCTAATGCTAATGTTATGCAAATGTCATGTTGCTAATTTTGGCTAATGCTATTGCTGTTGATGTAAACGCCACAAAATGTCACTGCAGCTAATGCGACTACATAAAAAATGCTATTTTAGTTAATAGTATTGCTTGTAGTGTGGCTAATGCTAACCTCCTAAGACTGCCACTCATGCTAATGCTAATTAGGGATCTAATGATATCCAAACATCACGGTACGGTATTATTACGATATTTATCACGATATTGTAGGGAGGTTGACGATACAAAAAAAGTCACAATATTATACAAAAATGAGCTCATACGGAAAAAAAAACCAAAAAAAAAACAAACAAACAAAAAAACATAATATTGTGCTTTTGTACATTACAGCAATGCATATAAATGCCTACAATCTCTAATAACGCTTAATATTGAGGCACTTACTTACAAATACACGCACACAATGAGTTCCTCCACATACTGACTCGGTTCACAAACATACATCCGCCTTCATCTGACCATTAGCGTGGATTTTCAACATAGAAGGGCCAAAAAATGCCTTGTGAAAATTAAACTGTACTAAAAAACTAGCCACCAGAGGGTGTTAGAACCGCACAAATGGAAATTAACCCGACTTTTTTCACAGATGTGCTGCTTTTAATATCATGACATGACATTGATGATATATTGTAGCAGTTTTAATATCGCAATATCACGATATTGCTGTTATCGTTACATCCCTAATGCTAATGTCACAAACGTGTGCGTTTGCGTGTGTGTTGCAGCTGTTTAAGAAGCCACACCCACCAAAACGGGTGCGCAGCAAAGTTAACGGCGACGCCGCCAACGTTCCGCCGAGCTCCACCGGCGAGAAGATCTTCTTTTACCACCTGGACAACCTTAGACCCTCACTGGCCCCCGTCAAAGGTACACGAGCACACGCACTCACATATGATGTAATGAGACATATTATAAATGTTATTGTTGTTTTTGTTTCAGAGCTGAAGGAGCCGGTGGGTCAGATCGTATGCACCGACAAAGGCATCTTGGCTGTGGAGCAGAATAAAGTGCTGACTCCGCCCACGTGGAACAAGACTTTCGCGTGGGGCTACGCCGACCTCAGCTGCCGCCTGGCCAACTATGAGTCTGATAAGGTCGGTGACAGTCCTCCAAAGAACCACACTTGTGTCAGTGTCAGTTAGATTTATAGGATGGAAGAAGAGAAAAAACGAGATCCAGGCTTTGCAGGAGGCTGGCTTAGCCAAAAATTACCCAGCTGAGACACCTCTTGGTCGGGCAAAAATCTGAGCATGCCTGGGCACTTTGCTTTGGAGCTCAAAAAAGTAAAAAGCATTATGTTCATGTTCATGTTTTTTTTTTTCTTTCAGGCGTTGGTGGTGTACGAGTGTTTGTCCGAGTGGGGTCAGATCTTGTGCGCCATCTGCCCCAACCCTAAGCTGGTGATCACGGGCAGTACCAGCACGGCCATCTGCGTTTGGGAGACGGGCACGTCCAAAGAGCGAGCCAAGACGCTCGTGCTCAAGCAGGTAAAACGATTTTACCATTTTAATGCCACGCCACGATGCGACCCGCTCTGGCATGTGTTCGCAGGCGCTGCTGGGCCACACGGACGCCGTCACGTGTCTGACGGCGTCGTCCGCGTACCACATCGTGGTCAGCGGCTCCCGGGACAGAACCTGCATCGTGTGGGACCTCAACAAGCTCTCCTTCGTCACGCAGTTGCGAGGACACCGCGCTCCCGTCTCGGCGCTCTGCATCAACGAGCTCACGGTTCGTGCAAAGACAAAATCTCGCTGCCGGCCGAGTCGCTGCATTTCCAGTTCGTTCAATGGGAAACTTTTCCTCGTGAACCAAGTGACATTCCTAAATTATAAAAAGAATTTAACTAATGTAAAATGAGTCTTAAATAAACAAAAGCTGCTCATCTGTCAGAGAAAAGTAACAGAGAGGGATGTTCTATTCTATTGTCATGAAAATGCAACAGCTACTAACGCTAACATAAATATTAACGTCTGACCAATATTGACTTTTTTGGACCAATGCTGATTCCAATATTTGGCAGAATAAAATTCCGATCCCATATAATTAGTTAACTAATCTAAAGACATAACTTATTTAATATTTTGTCTTTTAGTAGTTGTTCAAATAAAAAAGAAAAAATTGCCAGAAATCAGCTATTTTTTTCCCCCCATTTTTGCCGATTCCAATTTTTGCCAAGTAAAAAAAATAAAATAAAATTATTTGTATGTCATAAGCTTTGGTTTATGTTATAATGTGTTAATGTGTAAAAATGGCAAAAATCGGCTCTTTTTTTTTTTGTTGCTGATTTTAAAATGGCTGATATCGACCTCTTAATCAGCCAGCTGGTTGGGTCCTCGTAAAAATATGTAAATGCTACTGTGGCAAATACTAACATCCCAAAACTACTCCTATACCTAATGCTAACATCCCAAAAACGCTACTGTGGGTAATGCTAACATTCCCAAAACACTTCTGTGGCTAATGCTAACATGCCCAAACCACAATTGTGGCTAATGCTAGCATCCCAAAACCACTACTGTGGCTAATGCTAACGTCCCAAAACCACTACTGTGGCTAATGCTAACGTCCCAAAACCACTACTGTGGCTAATGCTAGCATCCCAAAAACGCTACTGTAGCTAATGTTAACATCCCAAAAACGCTACGGTGGCTGACGCTAACATCCCAAAAACACTTCTGTGGCTAATATTGAAATCCGAAGCCACAATTGTGGCTAATGCTAACATCCCAAAAACACTTCTGTGGCTAATACTGAAATCCCCAAACAGCAATTGTGGCTAATGCTAACATACCAAAATTGCTACTGTGGCCAATGCTCCCTAAATTGCCATTTTGACAAAAACCCGTTAACTGCTCCAAACACTTGTATCACAAAACTACTACTATTTCTAAAATACTAATGCTAGCTCACGTGTGCATGTGCAGGGTGACATCGTATCGTGCGCGGGCACGTACATCCACGTGTGGAGCATCAACGGCAGCCCCATCGCCAGCGCCAACACCTTTACAGGACGCAGCCAGAACATTTCGTGCTGCTGCGTATCCGAGATGAACGAGTGGGACACTCACAACGTCATTGTCACAGGACACTCGGACGGTGTCGTCAGGGTAAACACACTCAAAAACCTAAAAAAGCCAGCTAGCACCACAAGCTAATGTGGGATTCCTCTTTCCTTACATAATGTATTTTACACCTACATTTGGTGACTATCAAGTGATTTTTTTAACTTGAGCGCTTTGTTGTTTTTGTAGTTCTGGAGGATGGAGTTCCTCCAAGTCCCAGAGACCCCCGCTCCCGAACCCATTGAGCCCGATGTGCCAGACTGCTGCGGTGACGACAAACTCGGTGAGACAGACAGAAATAATTAAAAAAATAAATAAAACTAAGTGTTCAAATGTTGCCAGGAAATGTCATGCAATTTTTTCTCCGATTCTCCAGAGGGTGGCGATGAGGACAGCAGTGAATCAGATGGAGAAGAAGGAGGCGGAGCAGGAAGTAGTCTGAGTCAGGAACACAAAAGAGCACGCAACCCGTCTAGTCAACCGGGGAGCCAGCCGGGCAGCGCCGTGCACAGACCAAGAGGTGAAACACCGCCGCAAAGAATGCTGATGTCCCAAAAACATGACTGTGGTTAATACTGAAATCCCCAAACTGAAATTGTGGCTAATGCTAACACATCCCCAAATTTGCCATTATTTTCCTTCAGAAAAAAAAAAAATACAAGAATGTCATTTAAAAAAAATATATATACATATTAAGTCTTATTTTTAAAGGGAAAAGCAACCCTTCAAATTTTCAGGAAAAGGGACATTTTCAAGAAAAACTAAAGTTTTTCAAGAATGTTTTAAATGTCTCATTTTCAAAAAGGACAAAATACTTTTTTAACTCACTTTTTAAAGGTAAAAGCAATCAAGTAACATTTTCTTCAAGAAAAAAAAGTACAAAAAAAAATTGTAAAGCCAAAAGTTCAATTTTTCAAGAAAAATATGCGTTTTTAAGAAAATAAGTAAATAAAAATTCAAGGAAAAAGTCATTATTCAAGAAAAAAAATCATCACATTTTTTTCCAAGGAAAAAGTGAAGTTGTAAAGACAACAGTTCTTTTTTTTCAAGATAAATATGGATTTAAAAAAGTAATGAACAAGGAATTGAGGAACAATGATTCAAGGAAAACACACATTTAAAGAAAAAAATTCAAGTCACATTTTTTCAAGAAAAAGTATAAAATTGTAAACACAAAAGTTCATTTTTTCAAGAAAAATGTACATTTTTTAAGAAAAAAGTAAAGAAAAAAATTCAAGTCACATTTTTTTTTCAACAAAAAAGTAAAAAATTGTACAGACAAAAGTTCAATTTTTAAAGAAAAATATGCATTTTAAGAAAAAGTAAAGAAGAAAAAGGAAAAGGTCATTTTTCAAGAAAAAAATTAAGTCACATTTTTCCCCCCCAAAAAAGGAAAAAAAAATGTATAGACAAAAGTTTTTCAAGAAAAATACGCATTTTTAAGAAAAAAGTAAAGAACAAAAATGAAAGGAAAAGGTAATTTCAAAAAAAAAAAAATTCAAGTCACATTTTTCAAGAAAGAAGTAAAAACTCATGCTTTTCTGTAAAAGTCCAATTTTACAGGCTAAATAGTCAAATGTTGGTATGTGGTTGTGCCATTATGACAAAAACAGCTGGCTCCAGATCACATACAGCATTTATGCACATAAGACGCACCTACAGGGCAAAACTAAAGCATGAGCATCTTGTTGTTGTTTTTTTTCTCCCTCCAGGTCCATCTGCGCGAGGCGGTGCGTCATGGTCGATGGACAGCGGCTCGGACGACTCCCGCCGCTGGTCCGACAGCCTGAGTATTGATGAGAAGGACGGCTTCGTGTTCGTCAATTACTCGGAAGGCCAACACAAGGCCGCGCACCCCCACCACTCGCACCCGCACGGCCTCGGCAGCGCCAACGCTCAACTGTTGCAAGCGCCTGCCGTGGAGGCGCGCAACTTCAACCAGCTCAGGGCAGGTAGGTATTGTTATTGACCCCCATGGGTGTGCGTGCTAATCACTAACAGAATTTGCGCACCGCTTTTTCTCCATCCACCCACAAATGATAAACAGATCTCAACAAAACTTATTCTGCATATAATGATCAAGATTTTGAGTTCTACAAAAGCAATTGCCTACAATTTTAGGCTGCACACCCCCTTGAGCACTACAACAGATTTGGGGGCGTGCGCCAGCTAACTGCTAGCTTGCTAACATGTCGACAGGCTACAGGTGGGAGCGACAGCTGGTCTTCCGCAGCAAACTCACCATGCACACGGCGTTCGACCGCAAGGACAACGCGCACCCTGCCGAGATCAGCGCGCTCGCCATCTCCAAGTGAGATGACGCCATTTTGTCTTGCTACGAATGATTTCGCTTACACCGCTCACCTTCTTTTTTTTTTTTCTTTACCTGCCAGGGACCACAGCAAGATTTTGGTGGGTGACGGTCGCGGTCGCGTCTTCAGCTGGTCGGTGAGTGACCAGCCGGGGCGCTCGGCCGCCGACCACTGGGTGAAGGACGAGGTGGTGGACAGCTGCTCGGGGTGCGCGGTGCGCTTCTCCCTCACCGAGAGACGGCACCACTGCCGCAATTGTGGACAGCTGTTTTGCCAGAAGTAAGTTCAACATGGACAAAATCATTTTTTCGAGAAGTGGCGTACGCACCATCAAAACATGATTTAAAAATAAAGGGTAAAAACAAGATCACAATATTTGACACGCTAACACATTTTTCAGGAAAAGTCGTGTTTTTCAGGAAAGTGTGTCATGTTTTGCGAGAGCAAGAGTCTCTTTCAAGTCACATTATCAAGAAAACCTCAAATTCCTTCAGAAAAAAATATTTTTCAAGAATGTCTTTTTTTTTTTTTTCAAATTAAGTCTTATTTTGAAGGTGAAAAACAACCCTTAAAATTTTCATTTAAAAGGGACATTTTCAAGAAAAAGTAAAATTTTTCAAGAGTATTTTTTAATGTCTTATTTTCAAAGGAAAAATACTTGCTTTTTTTTTAAAGTCACTTTTTCAAGGTAAAAAAAATTCCAAGTCACTTTTTTCTTCAAGAAAAAGGTAAAAAAAAAAAAAAAAAAAGTAAAGTCAAAAGCTTTTCAAGAAAAATATACTACATTTTTAAGAAAAAAGCAAAGAAACAATTCAAAGAAAAGGTAATTTTTCATGAAAAAAATTCAAGTCACATTTTCAAGAAAACCTCAAATTCCTTCAGAAAAAAAAAAATTCAATGTGTTTTTTTTTTTAATTAAGTCCTATTTTGTAGGTGAAAATTTTTCATTAAAAGGGACATTGTCAATTAGGAAAAGTACAATTTTTCAAGAGTATTTTTTAATGTCTTATTTGCAAAGGAAAAATACTTAACTTACTTTTTTATCGCCACCTTTTCAAGGTAAAAAGAAAAGGTAATTTTTCAAGAAAAGAAATTCAAGTCACATTTTTTTCAAGGAAAAGGTAAAAAATTGTAAAGACAAAAATTCTATTTTTCAAGAAAAATCAATTTTTAAGAAAAAAGTAAGGAACAAAAATTTAAGGAAAAGTTCATTTTTCACGAAAAGAAATTCAAGTCACATTTTTTTTCAAGAAAAAGGTAAAAAAAAAATGTAAAGAGAAAAGTTCTTTTTTCAAGAAAAAAAAATTCAAGTAACATTTTTTTCATGAAAAAAAGTAAAACAAAAATGTAATGACAATAGTTCAATTTTTCAAGAAATATATGCATTTTTAAGAAAAAAATAAAGAACAAAAATTCAAGGAAAATGTCATTTTTCAAGAAAAAAAAGGCAAGTCACATTTTTTTATGTCATTCTTAATTTGAAGTGGAAGGACACTTTTTTTTTCTTTACAATAAAAGTTGTACCTTTCTGTAAAAGTAAAAAATTTCAGGCTGAATAGTCAAATTTTGGTGGTTGATTTTAAGTCTGGTAAAGCACTTAAAAAAAATTGTGGGTAAAATGCTATATAAATGTTGATTCATTTATTTCGACAGTCAAAATTATAGAGCAAAAGAAAAAGTAGATTTTTTTTTTCTTAAGGAAAAAAAAAAAATATATATATATATATATATATATATAATATTAAGAGTCACATTTTTAAGTAATTCTTATTTTTAAGAGGGGAAAATAACATTTTTAATGAATTGAATGAATTTTTAATGAATGTTTTGAATGTTAAAAATTTTCAGGCTATGTTTTCTTGTTTTTCAAGAATGAGTCATATTTTGGGAAGAAAAAGTTAAGTGGGCTTTTAAGAAAAATTCCAGTCACATTTTTTCAAGAAAATATCAAAACATGACAAAACCACCAAAGAGATGCAAAACAAAACAAAAACGTCTTTTCCCCACCAGTTGTTTTAAATGCAAATTATTTTCCTGAACGTTGCACACCCTCTTTTGACCCTTTACACATCCTTAAAACAGGATTTAAAAAAAACACAAAAAAAAACCCATCAACTTCAACTTATGGAAAAAAAACTGCAAACGTGTTATTGTTGTTCAGGTGCAGTCGCTTCCAGTCGGAGATCAAACGTCTGAAGATCTCGTCGCCTGTGCGCGTGTGCCACAACTGTTACTGCAACCTGCAGCACGAGCGCACCACCGCCAACGACGAGCACAAGAACTGAGCCCCGCCCACTTCCTCTTCCGCCAGGTGTTTATAGTGTACATACATGTAACCACGGCCTTTTGAACACCCACAAAAAAATAAAAAAGGCAAATGTAACATAACGGCTAGCAGGTGGACATCAAAGAGATATGAATGTCACTCATGAATAATAATGTCACTTGTTATGCAAAAATTGTGTCCACTTTTTTTTTTTTTTCTTTCTTTTTTTTTTTGCGCCAAATGGTTGAGTTGCTGCTTCCTGAAGAGACTGGATGGACATGTTGAAATATCATATCTTATATCTTGAAATAACTTTAATATTAATAATGTCTGGTCAGTCTTGAGTTAAGTGTACAGGATTTTCTACCAAAAGGGATTTTCTTCAATGTGTGCGTGTTGTTGTTGTTGTTTTTAAATATATTAATTTGTTGACCATGCCCACAGGCATGATTATCATCATCATCATCATCATCATTATCATCATCATCATCATGTCATGATTAATTATCAGGACAAAACAAACATGTTCCAGATGTTGTTTCGGTTGCAAACAGCAGGAATGTACACACTTTGAAACACATCATTGATTAGGTTCTTTTATTTAAAAAAAAAAAAAAAAAAAAAGTGCATATTTTGAACCTGGTTGCAGCCAACTGCGAGTGCCAAAAATGTATTCAATAAAATGAAAATAATACATCATAAACGTACAAGAGTAAAGTCAGAAATTACTCGCGAAAACTAAATATATTTAGTGTATTATTTTTTTTCTTTTTCAAAACCAAGGTCTTGATTTTAGCAGAACAAATTCAGATTATTCCTAATCTTTTTTCATTTTAGAATTTTCATGAAAAATTCTGTATAATAAGTTGTTTTTTGTTTTGTTGTTGTTTTTTTTGCTTAGGGGGAAAAAAATATTACTTTTTTTCTAGTTTTTTCATCTTTTCATCTTCTTTTTCTGAAAAAAAAAATCAAGCTGCTTATTTTGTTGAAAAATGTAATTTATAGTAATTCTATGTCATGTCTATTCAGATCAGTAAAAAAATCATCTTATAATTTTATTTCTCTGATAATTTGTATTTAATTTTCTAATAAGTTTTTATAGAAAAAAACACAATCGCAAACTTGTAATTCCTTTCTTGAAAATGAAATCTGACTTTTTTCTTGTAATTTTACACTTGTTTCCACACAAAATACTTTCTTTTAAATTATTTACATTATTCTTGTAATGCAATATTACAAAAATGTCGCCCCTCTCTCTAACGTGGCACTTGTCTTCTTAAAGTGACCACTAGAGGTCGCCAAACCTCACACGTTAGCCTCTTTTAAAATTTTGTTCAGAGCAAAATTTTTAAATTTTGTTCAGAGCAAGAAAAATATTACTTTTTTAAAATCTCATACAACAAACGTTTTGGAGGTCAGCTCTTGGTTTTGATGGCCACCATAAGAAAAAAAAAATTAAATGGCTGCAGCCAGGTTCACAAACGCAACACGGTGGTGGTGGCCATTGTTGATGATGTCATAGCGTCGTTGGGTGTGCAATCAGCAGTGAACAAATGAACATTTTTTTTTATGGTTGACTTTTTCATTTTTATGACATGTTTGCACAGTCCCTGATGACATTTCACATGTACAAAGTATTTATGCAATGACGGCTGCTTTTACATTTAATCTTTTTTCTTTTTTTTTTATTACTAAAAAAAGAAGATTGTTGCATGAACATGGTGGACTGACTGTGAGCATCAGTACCACAACAACAAGACTTTCTTCTTCTTCTTGTCGTCATTGTCTTTTTTTCGTGCGTTTGTGTCGCGTTTTTGCAAGGAAAAGACTTCTTTTTTTCTTTTTTTTGTGGGCTGGGCCCGACACTCGACACTCACAAGGGACACAAGGACACGCCCACCCGCTGGGAAAAAAAAAAGAAAAAAAGACGGTGGGTTCTGCTAATTGAAGATTTTGCTGTGCAATCTGTGCTACATGAATGTTTCTTCTTGTTTTTGTGTTCACACGCCACAAAATTATGTAAAAACAAAAAACGAACAAATCTTACACCCTCATCATCATGGAAACGAGATGTTACGATAATGCAATAGAGCTGATACTTATTCTTTAGCCTTTCAATAAATAATTACTGTTTACCACCAAATGGCTCATTCGTTGACATTTTTCAAGAAGAAAGTAACCCAGAAAAGTCACATTTTTCAACAATAACTTTTTTTTTAAGTAACTTAACTTCACAAAAAAATATTTAATGAATGACAGTTTTCAAGAACAAAAGAACATTGCCAAGTAAATGTGGAAAACATAATGAAATAAATAATACAATAAATAAAATAATAAATATATTAATGCTACTACAACTAATAATGAAAAAATAAATATTTTCAAGTCAGATTTTATAGAGAAAAGTTGTTTTTTTCCCCAATTTTTCCAATTAAACCGTATTGTTTTCAATGGAAAAGGGTTTTAAGGGAAACATTTCTTTGGGAAAAAATCGTTTTTTTTTAATACCACATTTTCAAGAAAATTTACATTTTTTTCAGTAAAATATTTTTTTTTAAAAGTCAGATTTTTCGAAAAAAAAATGTATTTATTGAAAGTAAACTTCAAAAGAAATCTCAAATATAAAGTCACATTTTTCACACACACACACACAAAAATCCTCAGTCACATGATGAAAGGAAATGTGTCCTTATTAGTCCTTATGAATAAGCAGTTTTCTATTTTGTAAACAAATCACCATTTTAATGGAGGGGGGGGGGGTCCTTTTTTTCCCCGGTGATCATATTTTTCAGGAAATAAAATAGTTGAATGTCATTTTCGTTCAAGAAGCGGTTTGAGTTGGTTGCTAGGTGACGTCAGAAAGCGTCTCGCGCAAGCGCACAGATCAACTGCAGTGACTCCTCTGGATTTAACTGCAGCAAAACGCGCATCAAGTCACCGCTAGGAAGGCCATACCAGAAGCGAAAACCGTTTTACCCACCAAAATAAATGGAAGCTTTAGGCGTTATCGTCGCCTCATCCTTTACTTTGAAAGTCCCGATTTGGGACGTGGTTTCCTCGCAGTGAGGCTAACTTGACAGTAGACTGCGGTGATAAACATAAACACGCAGTCCAAGCCCAAGCCCAGTCAGCGGAGGTTTTTGGACATCTTTGGTGGTGGCTTGCTTCTCGTTCCCCGGCTTCGTTTACTACCCGCGGCCTTTGTTTGACGCTCCGCAACCGGCGACTCTTTTTGACCAGCCGCCCGAGAAGAACCGACGTGAGACGAGAGTGAGCGACCGTCCGTCCTTGCGAGCCTCCTCTCCCGGGCTGCCCTCATCTATCCTCGGGGGGCGGTTTTCTCCAAGGTCCCGGCGGCGGGCGGTGGAGGCGACATGACGGAGCTCCGGCGTCGAGGCGGGGGCGGGGAGGACGTGGACAGCACCGACAACTTGAGCGATAAGGTAAATAAATAAATAAGTCAATAAATAAAGCTAATAAAAAATGAATTAGCTTGTTGTCGTCTGGACAAGTTGGTCGAGGTTGTCAAGCCGAAGCGAGGCTAATTATTAGCCTGTTAGCTTGTTAGCGAGCTAAGTGGCTAATCCCTCTGCTGGTCTAAAAATAGCTTTCCTCGTTTTGATTCAATGTTGACAACGCGTCCAGCTCGCTAGTAAAAGGGAAACTCTTCCTTTAAACTTCACATTTTAGTCACCAAACTTTAGAACATTACCTGCTAGTTTTTTATATATATATATATATATATATGTGTGTGTATATATATATATATATATATATATATATATATATATATATATATATATATATATAATATAGGAAATATTTTAAGTTGTTGTCTCAGTGCAGCTAGCAACAAGAAAAACTCATAACCTCAACTGTATTTAACAACAAACGAAAATCACCAAACCCCCAAAATTATTGATAAAGCTAGGATAAACCACCAATAAGTATTTTCTATGAAAAAGGTGGGTTGGCTTCCGAAAGAAAAACAAACTTAAAAAAAAAATGTTAAAATATATATGTTAATATTAACAAGGACTCCTGTAATGTTTCTGTTATGTTGTTAGCCCAATATGTCTGCTGCCCCTTGTAGTTGTTGTTTGAAGAAAAAAGCCGCAATTTTATAAGAGTAAAACAAAACAATGTCACTATTACGAGAATAAATTTCACTTTTTTTCTGTCAAAAGTAAAAAAAATTAAATTGTTGAAAGAATGTAACCCAACATTTTCTTTGCCAGAAAAAAAGATTTTTTTTATATTACTATTTTAAGAGAATAAAATCACATTTTTCCCAGTGTTACAAGAATAAAGTCAAGCTTTATTTAATAAAAAAAAATATATTTTAATATAACTAAAATTATAAGCTTAAGAATAATAATTTTTTCTTTGTCAAAAAAATTGAATTGTTGCTAGAATAAAATGCTATATGTTTTAGACAAAATAAAACAAAAATAGGTATTGTATGTAGGACTAAATTCAAGCTTTATTTCATTAAAAGAAATAATGTAAAAATGATAAGCTTAAGAAAAGTAATTTTTCCTTTGTCAAAAAAGTTGAATTATTATGAGAATAAAATGCTATATTCTTTTGGACAAAAAAAAAAAAAAAAAAGGAATTGTATTTAGGATTAAAGTTGTTTTTTGTAACCTTACCTTAATGTTAAATAAGAGAATAGTTGTATTTATTTTGAGACAAACGTGTAATTTTAAGAAAATAGTCGTATGTTGAGGAAAAATGGTGAAATGATAGTCAGAGCATAGTCCAGTTTTCTTTGAGAAGCTATTTGACAGAAATGTCAATTTTGTGAAATACATGAATAAACTCACAAGAATTAAATTGGATGTTTCATAGAAAGTAAGTCATTCTTCTGAGAATCAAGTCATGTTTATTTAGTAATTTTTTATATATATAAAAAAAATTCCACAGAAAAATGTTGCAATGTTATGGCAATAAAATATGTATTTCCTCTCAAAGCAAAAAAATAAAAATAAAAAATAAAAAAAATAGAACGAATGAACTGGCAGAAAAAAAATATTTTATGAAAAAAGTAAATCTCAAGAGAATCACTTTTTTTTTTTTTAACTGCAATAATTGTGATTTTTATCTGTTGTAGTGTGTGGGGATTACTTATAACCTTATTAATTAAATTTAAAAAAAATAAGATTTTTTTCTGAAACTAGTTACTTTCAAGAAAGAAGTATTATTTTGGGAGCAATAAGTTAGAGAATCATATGAGAATATTTTTTCTTTTAAGTGCATTTCATATCACAGTTCTTCCAAAACACAGGTTTAATCTTTTATCCCCTTTAAAAAAAAATAAAGTTTTATGATTTGTCTGAAAAAATATAATTTCTTATCCACATACAGTATATGAAACAGAGTTACTATTTATTATTCATGTACAGCCCGGTGTTCTAAATACATTTTGTGTGCTGCTAAGCTCCATTTTGCTACTGGAAAACCTGAACGGGGCGACTAATAAAGCTTTATTCTATTCTACTGTATTCTATTTTATTCAATGATTCAGTTCTGTCTCATTCCTTTCTCTTCTTAATCTAACAGCCTTTGTCATGATAAATAAGACCACGAGTCATAAATATCCGGTGAAATGAGTTCTTAGAGTAGGCAGGATGCTGAAGGGCGGCTGACCTTTTACCCCGCTCCGGAGGGTGTGGCGGTGCAGGATTGTGTCATTGACCTTTGAACCAGTTGGACGAGTGAGGAAGACTCTTAAGGAAGATTTCTCTTAATTCTTCTTACAAAGTGGAATTGTGGCCAAAATCCCTGAAAAAAAACGAGGCCTTCAAGTTCAAAACAAAATGGCTGACGACCAGTCGAGTGCATTTCACAGCGTGTCGACTTTCGTGCGCCTCACCGTCAATGAGGAACATGCGTGTCGGATTTCGCGGCGGTCGGACGCGCTGGTGCCGGATGCGATTGTTTTCAAACAGGAAGTGATACCGAAAAACGACGTTTCTGCGCAAATACAAAATGGAGGTTTGATGAAAGTTTGAAAGCTTCACCCCTGATCCAATTGCAAGTTCTGCGGCGGACGATTGCTTCCAGTCATCTGATGGTTGTTTGTGTTGAATGAAGCATGCAGACATGTCATGTGATGATGGCAACAACATTGATTATTTGCACTCTTGATTTGGGGATGAAAAGACGCCAATGTAGGAATGAATGAATAAACAAAAGCGGTGGAAGAGGGGACATAGTGGAAAAAAAACATATTGCTTGGAAATCGCAACATTTCCTTCCTACTCAAATTCATATTGACAATGATTCAGTTTTTGTGATGGAAAATAGCCGTAATATTAAGTTATTTTATTTTGATAAATGTGATTTTTATTTTATTTTATTTTATTTTATTTTATTTTATTTTATTTTATTTTATTTTATTTTATTTATTTATTTATTTATTTATTTATTTATTTATTTATTTAGGTTTAAAAAGTCAAAAACTTAAGAATTAAAGTCTGTTTATTTAAACAAAAAAGTTTTTTTTTTTCCTAAAAAGTAATCTTAATTGATTTTTTTTTCTGAGGGTGAAAAAAAAAATGTTTTTGTTTTTTCCCTCAGGACGGAGTTGTAATGTTGAGATAATAAAGTCACTTTAAAAAAGTGCAATCAAGATGGGAAAAAAAAAAAAAAAAAGTAAAATTTTCAGAGAGGAAAAAAGTCATACTTTTTCAAGAAATGTGATCATAAGAGATAATAAAGCCACGTGTAAAAATTTTGTTTTGCAAAAACAGTGCAATTTTAAAATACTAGAATATTCATCTTTTAAAAGTCGTATTTTTCTAGAAAAAAAAATCGAATAAGAATAATAAAGCCACATGTTTAAAGATTTTGTTTTGCAAAAACAATGCAATTTTAAAATAATAGAATATTCACGTTTTAAAAGTGATATTTTTCTAGAAAAATGTGAATAATAAATCCACGTTTAAAGATTTTGTTGTGCAAAAACAGTACAATTTTAAAATAAATTAATGGAATATTCATGTTTTAAATTTAATATTTTTCGAGAAAAATTTGAAAAAAAAAAAGCATATAGAAAATTCTTACTCTTTTCTTATAAAATTGGCATATTTTTTAAGAGATATTAAAAAAAACGTATTAAAAAATAAAAAAAATAATTAATTAATAATAATTAAAATAATTAATAAAAATACATGCAGCTTTTTCTTAGATAAGTGACAACTATTTTTATATATATACATATGCACACACATAAAAAAAATAAAACTCATCGAGACAGCGTTTTAAATCTGTATTTCTATATTTAGTCAAGGATGATGTCGTCTGCCTCTAGTCTGTCTTTCTGCTTCATTTGCCTTTTTTGGTTGTCTCTTTTCGCTGCCTGACGGGATCCCGGCGGCGTTCGAGCGTTAGCGTTAGCTCCAGTGAGCAAGTTAACTTGTCAAGCGTGACAAAGCAACTGGACCCGTTCCTCCAGTTGGCCTTTTTTGGACATGCTTAATACCGCAAGAAAAAGGGCGAAAGGGGTGAAAAGCAGAGGCTTGATTTTTGCTTTGTAATCCACATTACCGCCGCCTGCGGGAGTGGAGTGGAATGGCATCATACCAGCTCAGTGGTCTAGTGGTAGAGTGTCCACCCTGAGACTGGGAGGTTGTGGGTTCAATCACCCAGCCGGGTCATACCAAAGACTATAAAAATGGGACCCAATTGCCTCCCTGCTCGACACTCAGCATTAAGGGTTGGAATTGGGGGGTTAGATCACCAAATGATTCCCGAGCGCGGCCCCCTGCTGCTCACCGCTCCCTCGGGGGATGGGTCATATGCGGAGAACAAATTTCACCCCACTTCGGTGGATGTGACAATCACTGGTAGTTTAATCCTTAGTCCTTTTAAGTTTAATCAGGTGCATTCGCCACTGTTCCAACTCTTGTTTTTTACTGTTTTTTTGTTTGTTTGTTTGTTTTAAACCAGTTTATCAAATATTGTCTAGGTGCAAAAATCAGCTTTTACTTCTTATACTTGAGCATAGATTATAATCTATATAGCTTTAATGTAGATTTCATGGACATTTTGACATTTTGACATGTTCACCGTCAAGCGTTCCATCACATAAAGCAGAACCGCCTCAAACCAGATCTCATATCAACTCGGCAATCCCATCACTGCTTGTTTATGTTCCTCTCTCCATCACGTTTGTCGTATAAATGTTAACCGCTCAAAATTATCGTTTGATTTTTGTGTCTGAAGGAGGCCGAAGGGGAGGATGACAGGCCGGTGGGCATGCACGGTGACGCGGAGGGCGAGTGCGACGTGGACACCAAGGCGGACGCCGCCGACGTACCGGCGTCCACGGCAGACACTGACAACACGCCGCAATGTCTCAACAAGGCCCTGGAGGGCCTGCCGCCCAGGTAACGCCTCACCTTGCCTTGACATCTCCACATAAAACCCGGCCATACGGGGTCACATTGTAAACGTGCCAACATTCGGGGGAGCAATTTTGCCTTGGTGGAGGTCCGTGCTCAAGGAACTGCTAACGCCGGATCCTTTTCGATCAAAAGTGTGTCGATTTTGTCACCTGAAAATTAGGGCTGCACAATATATCATAAATATATCGATATCACGATATTGGTCCATGCAACGTGCATATCGCAAAGACATGCAATTAAGTTTCATTTGGAATTTTATGCTTTTATCAGAATTTGACTAGTCATGCCGCTAACTAAAATGTGCACCACCATCCAATAGTGGAACATTATCAGGATGTAATTACAATTAATTAACTAAGAATATATTGACTTTGATTGTTTTGCTGTAATTCCATCGTTAGATCATAAAAATGTCATTTCCTTAGGTACATGTTAAATATTGCAATAATATCGATATTGCTATATTCGGCAACTATATCGTATACCACATGATTTTCAAATATAGTGCAGCCCTACTGAAAATTTAACTTTTCATCTGTTTCTTTACAAAGTAATATCGCCAACTAGTGGCCTGGTATGCACATTACACTCTTTTCACACCTTTTTGTGTTTCTTTCACAACAAACCGGAGTCGACTGACAGTTATTTATTTGTTTTTAGTTTTTGTTTTGTTTTACACTCTAACAAATCTGAAAACATTCCAGGAGTTATTTTTACAGTATTGAAAGATCAGCTCGTGTTAACTTGTTCTTATCTCATTTGCTCCCAAAAACGTATGCGTTTTTTGTTTTGTTTTTTTATTTTATTTTTTTATGCTAGTTCTCAACTGCAGAGAAGACACGTGAAGCAATGGTAGTAATTACAAAAACGGCCAGAAGGTGGCAGCAGAGTATAAGAGATCAACCAGGGAAATGTTGAAAACAAGCTGTTTTCCCACTGTTCTAAACAGATTTGTGAATAATGATGAAACATATTATTATTAACACATAGAAATACACTTCTAATCTTTCTTTTGGTAGGTTCTGTGTTTTTATAGCAAAAGAACACAATACTGTGGGCCTTGAAAAAATCAGTCAAAATCCAGGAAAAGAGCTGGGAGCGAAGGGGGTTGCTTCAGTCAAAATGGCTGCCAGTCAATGAGTTCAACATTTGAAATGTCTTGTAAATAAATCAATGAATGAATGTTGTTGTTTTTGTGGCATCAACAGATGGAAGAACTACTGGATCCGAGGAGTTTTGTCTCTCGCCATGATTTCCGGCTTCTTCCTCATAATCTACTTAGGACCAATTGCTCTCATTTTGATTGTACGCACCGTTTCCTTTTATTATACATTCTGAAGTTGCTTTATTTTATTTATTTTTTTATTATTATGATCTGGTCTGATGGAAATGAGGGTGCCCAACATCTCAACATCTTTTTGGGGAGCTTGAACTATTATTACCTAAATAATCTCTTTCTTTAACTATTATTATTATTCATTTGTGTATTTATTTTATTATTATCTTTATTTAATTATTATTTAACTCTAATTACTCTGTGGGGGGACTGGGTGTGCTTTAATTATTGTACCTTAAAGTATGTTGCCTTTCAGGCTTGCTTTAAGTGGTTTTGTCTTGTTTTTTATTAATCCGACTATTTAATTACATTTTGAGGAGTTGTTAAAACCTATCATGGCCACTTATTATTTTTTTAAATTATTACAGTCGCAACTAATTTAAAATGACTGAGTGGCCTTAACGACATGTTTGTGCGTGGGTCGTAGGTGATGACGGTGCAAATCAAGTGTTTCCAGGAAATCATTACAATCGGCTACAAGGTCTACCGCTCGTACGACCTGCCCTGGTTCAGGACGCTCAGCTGGTGAGGAGAGCACACACACACACACACACACACACACACATTGGGTTCAAAGTTCACTGCTGTGTTGGAAGATGATATGTCCATTGTCCACGTTGAACAGCTGTATAGTGTGCATGCGCGTTTTTTTTTTGTTTTTTTTAATTTTCTGAAATGATGAAATAATGTTGTGTTTATCGATGATTGTATACGTGTGTTTGTGTTTTGTTATGTGGTATGTTTATGTATATGATTGTAATGTTGTAATGTAATGTGTTGAGGTACTTCCTGGTGTGCGTCAACTACTTCTTCTACGGTGAAACTCTCGCTGACTACTTTGGCGCGCTGGTGCAGAGAGAGGAGCCCCTACAGTTCCTGTCTCGCTACCACAGGTTTATCTCCTTCGCCTTGTACCTGGCAGGTAAGCCTACCTGCGTGCGCTTGTTGAACCCTCACAGGCTCACACCCATGCCTGAATTCTCCTTAAAGCTTTCCATGTAACTTCTTTTTGGTCAATTTAAGTCACAGTGTTGACTTTTCGTACTTCCAAATCCTTATCTACACTCTGCAAATGGGATTATTGGTGCTAGCTAAAGCTAACGCACATAGTGTTTATCTATTTAGGTATGTTGGTGGGGTCGCATGAGTTGGCTAAAGCTAACTGAATGTAAAATGTGTGTTGCGGTCATGCTAGGTGGCTAAAGTTAACGTAAATGATTGTAGCTGTCTCAAACTCACGGTGTATGTCAAATGGATATGTGCTGTGGCTGGCTAATGCTAATTTAAATGGTGTGCTGCGTGTGGTCATGCTAGCTGGCAGAAACTAACCCAGTTGTTATGGTACGTTACATTACGCTACGTTACGTTATGTGAAAGTGGGGACCAGTGTCGTTAACTGACAAAAGCTAAGCTAATAGTCTCGTGATCTGTTGTCTTGCTAGCTGGCTGAAACTAACGCTGGTGGTGTCATGTGGTAATTTGAGCTGACTGACACTAACTGTATGTCAAATAAAGACACACTTTAGCTAACTGGCTAATGCTAATGGTGTTATGTCGTTAACTGACAAAAGCTAAAGCTAATAGTCCTGTGTTCTGTCATCTTGCTAGCTGGCTAGAGCTAACGCTGGTGGTGTCCTCTGGTTATTTGAGCTGATTGACGCTAATGCTGCATTTGAGGATGCTCGGAAGTCAGACGTTTCCGAGTTCAAACCAGGAAGTGTGTGCGGGAACGCCCCCTTGAACTCGGAAATTCCACTTGCGAATTCGGGGAAAAAAAGGAACCCGACTTCACCGACGGACTACAATGTGACGTCAGTCTGAATGGTAAAACACAATTTACTCGAGTATAAAACTAGATAGTTTTCTTCATTCATAAATATTCAACGTAACGCAACGTACGTGACAGAATGCCGCTATCTCCCTGCATGAAATTATACTGTGAACTACTGAACTGTATGAAATGCTTGTAAAATCCTAACAATAAATGAAGCAAAATTGCGAGCAGGTAAGTTTGCTGCAGGTCAAAATGAGCTTTGAGGACCAAAATAAAAAACAATTTACCGCTATCCGCCATTTTTGGTTGTTTACTTTCGCCTCAAACGCTTTCAGGTTGGAACTGGGAAAAAACAACTCGGATATATCCGACCATGCTCGAATGCAGCATAGCTCTATGTAAAGTAAATATGCAATTTAGCTAACCTGCTAATGCTAATTGTTGTGATGTGCTGTGGTAGTGTTAGCCGGCTAAAGCTAAACACACTTATGTGTGGGGGTTAAACGGGGGTAAAAAGTATGTTTCATGTTCTCAGATTACAAACATGGCCGCATGTAGAACAGGCTCCACGAGAAATAAATACGTGGTATATGTTTCTGTCATATTAATCATGCCAAGTATGTCATCTTGGACATGTTTGATGTTATCTTTTGATGTCTCACGCTGATGGCACGTTTTGTTTTTTTTCTTTTTAGGTTTCTGCATGTTTGTGCTGAGTTTAGTGAAGAAACATTACCGCCTGCAGTTTTACATGGTGTGTATACAAACAGCAATGCTAACCGCTAACACTGCCTACATGCTGTGTCATACTTATTCTCGATTAAACGGCTAATTGATTGATAACGAATGCACTCCAGGATATAATTAATGATTAGTCAGCATATATAGTCGTGCTTTTTGATGCGCTTTCACTCATCTGTCAATCAAAATATTGAGCCACATTCCAGTGCTGTGACACTTTACGTTGTGTGTCGTTATTTGGGTGTGTTTGTGTGTTTGCCATTCCAGTTTGCGTGGACCCATGTGACGCTGTTGATTGTGGTGACTCAGTCGCACCTTGTCATTCAGAACCTGTTTGAAGGAATGATCTGGTAAGCCATATAGAGCGTTTGCCATTGACGGCCAATTGGAACAGGGACCCAAAAATTTGTGAATAATTTGTAGTTGCCAATCAGTGTTGCAAAAAATGGCATGCGTCGAGTCATGTTGCATAAACCTCTGTATTCACTAGTTCAATTATTCAACACTAACAATTAAACTACCTTCACGTGAGGCTCATCAATATGAATTATCATAATGCGCCAGCACAAACTGATGTGGCATCACACATTTAAAAAAATAAATAAATAAATAAATATTTTATTTTTTTAGGTTCATCGTGCCCATCTCCATCGTGATCTGCAACGACATCGGCGCATACCTGTTCGGCTTCTTCTTTGGACGCACGCCACTCATCAAGGTGAGCGCAAAATGAAAAACTCGTTTTTGTCAATTTTGGGGGGGTGAATGTTGAGAAGAAGAAACTCCGTTTTGATAAAATCCCATGTATTCCATTTTCAGGTAAAGATCCTCTTAAATAAATCTGCATCTTCTTTCCTTGGAATATATATATATATATATATATATATATATATATATATATATATATATATATATATATATATATATATATATATATATATATCTCACGATATGTCGATACCACGATGATCGATATATTGCTCAAGTAATAAATCCACGATCATTTAGGATAAAACTAATCCATCCATTTTCTTGACCCCTTAATTAAAACTAATCATAAACTAATAATAATATAAATAAATAATAAATAAAAATAAAATAAATAATAATAATATAAATATCAATAAATATATGTTAATAATAATAATAATAATAATAGTAGTAGTAGCAATAATAATAATAATAATAATAATAATAATAATAATAATAATAATAATAATAATAAAACAAAACCTCATGAGTCTTCTTCGCCTGAAGACTTCCATCCATTTTCCCGCCACTCTTATGAGGCGCTCCCCCTAGTGGCCCACCAAGTAACAACAATGGAGCCGTTATAGTGGCTGTATATTAACTACAAATATCACAATATTTGCGTAGATGTATCGATAATCTAGTGGGAGACCTAGTATCACAATATCGATCTATCGCCACACTCCTATTTTTCATGTTGTAATGTACAATGTTTTTTGTTGTTGTATGAGCTTTTTTTTTTTTTTTTTTTTTTAATAATATTGTGACCTTCTTTTGTATCGCCAACCTCCCCACAACATCGTATTAATTATCGAATCGTGACCTTCATATCGTGATAATATCGTATCGTGATGTTTGGATATTGCTACATCCCTAATGAACACACAATCAATTTAAAGAGACACGTTTGTGAAAAGGAAGCTAACTAGGAGATAACCTAACCATTTGTCCAGGAAGAAAGACGTTTCAACAAGAACACACGATTGAGCACCATCGATGAAAACTACTTTCAATAAATGTTTGTTTGTGTTTCCAGCTGTCGCCAAAGAAGACGTGGGAGGGATTCATCGGAGGTTACTTCTTCACCGTCGTTTTTGGATTCATCGTGAGTGCGGATGCAAACAAAGCGTCCACAACATCTCAACAACACATGCAACATATGTGACCACATATGCACAACAACATACCAACGTCAATACACAAGTAAAATATACACACTTATGTGTTTTGTGTTTGCGTAGTTGTCGTCACTGCTGTCGCAGTTCCAGTACTTTGTGTGTCCGGTGGGCCTGAGTAGCGAGAGCGGCAGCTTGTTCACCGAGGAATGCGAGCCGTCCGACTTGTTTGTGCTGCAGCAGTACAAGCTGCCTGCGCTCGTGCGCAACGCGCTGCCGTGGGTGAGAGCCTCGCACGTCTTTTACAAATATTGCAGCATCATTTCCTTGGTGGGCAGGACTAAAATAGTGGGAGGGGCTCTCGGTGTCTTTGAAATCTGTGTATGATTCTTTTAAGACAAGTACTGTATTGGAAGCGGTCATCCTTTTGGTATTTTTTATTTATTTTTTGTCAAAATTTGTTTAGAAATGAACTGGAATAAAAATTAATGATTCACATTTTTTTAAGGCATCAAAAAAATGCAAAAATACCATGTTATTTTTTTAAGTAAATAATTTCAGTGAATCAATAAAACATTATTTTTTAATAAAGTACAGTAAATATTTTTTTTAATTATTAAAAAGGAATAAAATCATGAAAATATTGGAAGCCTCTTTTTTTTTTTAATTGAAAATAAATAAATAAATACAAGTATAATGCAAACTGTTTTTTAAAAATGTCTTTAAACAGTAAGGTAAGCAACATGTTGTACAGGCCTGTTTTTATTATTTCTAATCTAATAAGTTTTTTCATTCTTTCTGTAATTTTAAAGATTTTTTTTGGGTCAAAATTTGTTTAGAAATAAACTGGAATATGTTAATTCATTTAAAAATGAATGATTCAAATTTTTAAGGCAAAAAAAATGCAAAAATAACCATGTTATTTTTTTTTTGTTAAAGTAAATAAATAAAATACCAAAAAAATCAATTTAAAGTAAATAAAGATTTTTTTAATTTTTTTAAAATAAAGTGATGAAAATATTGGAAGCCTCTTTTTTTAATTGAAAAAAACTTAAAAATTAAAAGTATAATGCAAACTGTTTTTTAAAAATGTTTTTAAACAATAAGGTAAGCAACATGTACAGGCCTCTAGTTTTTTTTTTTAATTTTTAATCTAATAAAATGTATTGGAAATAAGTTAACTAAATAGTGATCAGACAAAGTATTACAAATATAATAAGAAGGTAACAAGAATAATTTTTAACTGAACTTAACCAAACAATTAAAATAATTAACTTGAAGTTAACCAACGTAGACACTTTTAATTAAAAAAAAGGTTTAGAAAAATATTGGAAACAGATTTTTTTTTTTTTTTTTTTTTAAATATATGAAAAATATGAAGGTAACCATTTAGTCAAATTAAATTAAGTATAATACAGAAGTGTATATTTAAGTAAATAATAAAGAAAATTGATTAATTTGGTAACCAAAATAATGGAGTGTTTTAAAAAAATCTATTTAAAAAAAAATACATTCATATATTGATTTTTTTTTTTTTTCAATGATCTTGCCTAAAATAAAAAGCCAACATATTGCAAACAACATTTTTTATGATCCAATAGAGATGCTAACGAATTGCAATAAATGATGTCTTCTTGCATTTTTGTCTCTCAGGAAACGGTGACACTGTACCCTTTCCAGATCCACAGCATTTTCCTGTCCTCCTTCGCGTCACTCATCGGTCCTTTTGGCGGCTTCTTCGCCAGCGGCTTCAAGCGAGCCTTCAAGATCAAAGTCAATCGCCCGCTCGCTCGCTATTATGTTGTGACGTCGAGCATTATGACGTCATAATGCTGACAATTGTCTCTCCTAGGACTTTGCCAGCACCATCCCGGGACACGGAGGCATCATGGACCGCTTCGACTGTCAGTACCTGATGGCGACCTTCACCCACGTCTACATCGCCAGCTTCATCAGGTGCGAGGAGAAAAATTCTGACCCCCGGAAGCCATCTTCATTTAGCAACATGAAGGCGTACAATTTAAAAAAAAAAAAAAAAAGTCTCAAGAAGCCGTGTCTGAAATAGACACACAGAAAATCAGCAGCCATTTTAGGCTAATTTTTACCCTCCTTTTTTTTTTTTTTTTTTTTTTTTTTTTTTTTTTTTTTTTAAAGCCCCAAAAGCAAGCTCAATTTCGTTGGCATGGCTAGAAATCTGCCATTTTGGTATGAGGGCGGCCATTTTAGGCTCATTTCTTCAATTTCGTTGGCATGGCTAGAAAATCTGCCATTTTGATATGAAGTGGCCATTTTAGGCTCATTGATCTCTCCTAGAGATTTTTTTTACTTTTATTTTTTAGCCCCAAAAGCGAGCTCAATTTCGTTGGCATGGCTAGAAATCTGCCATTTTGGTATGAGGGCGGCCATTTTCGGCTCATTTCTTCAATTTCGTTGGCATGGCTAGAAAATCTGCCATTTTGGTCTGAAGTGGCCATTTTAGGCTCATTTGTCCTTCCTAGAGACTTTATGATGATGATGATGATGATGATTATTATTATTAGTAGTAGTAGTATTTAGCCCAGCCCCAAAAGCGAGCTTCATTTTGATAGCATGGCTAGAAGCCATTTTGGTATGAAACAGCCATTTTAGGCTCATTTTTTTCCCTCCTAGAGACTTTTTTTATTTTTAGCCCCAAAAGCGAACTTCATTTCGTTGGCATGACTAGAAAATCTGCCATTTTCTTGTCAAAATGAACAGTGGCCCGAATCCTTATTTTATTTCCCGATGTTTTTCATGGCAGGGGTCCCAATCCGAGCAAAGTCCTGCAGCAGCTGCTGATGCTGCAGCCAGAGCAGCAACTGAGCATCTTCAACACGCTCACCTCGCACCTGAAGGACCGAGGCCTCCTGCCCCCCACTGCATGAGTTGTGTGGTATACACACAACTACAAATCCGGACAACTCTTCATCCAACTTGAAAGCTGAACTAAAAAAAAAAAAAAAAAGTAAAAAAAAAAAAATACAAGGGGGGTAAAGAAAAGTCTTCCACCGGTTTTGGAGCATTGCATCCAACCGCCATCTTTGACCCAAAGTGGTCAAAGCCCACGTTGCACTGACGGTTAGCGGCCTAGCACACGCGCTAACCGGCGACCGCCCACTTTTAGCCCGCGCGTCCGTAAAGTCACCAAAGTAGAACACAAACATGCAACATTCTGATGTACATAAAGAAATGCTGAGCTAATATATAGCTACTCATGATATTTAAAAAAATAAAAAAAATACTTGAATAAAACAAAAATAAAATGTATCTATGTAGCTAGCTAGCATGGACACATTTCGTAGATTTGAACATTTAGACGGCGAGAAAAGTTTTATATATTTCCGAGTAGTTAGACGGGGGCATCAAATTACATAAGTTAACATCGTTAACTTGTTACTTTAGATGCCGTAATAACCAGCATGTTGTGCACAGGGTGGGGAAAAAAACGCTAGTAACTAGCGGAGATGCTAAGAGGATAAATATAACTTCATAGAAAAAAAATGTTTGTTTTATTTACTGTATATGAGTAGTTGGCTGGGGGCAGACAACTTTAGACACAATCATCTCGGGTTTCTCACGTTAAGAAAGTTAGCATTTTGTTGGCCAATACTAGTTTGATAATGTAGCGCTAGCTGGTTCAGCTAACGACATTTGAGCATGTGTGTGGTGCAAAGCTAGCCTAGCTGCTAACGCTGTTAGCATTCTACTACTGAAGTTGATGAAGCAATAAAATGTTCCTACTGCTAACCATGCTAGCTGCACAGAGTGCCCCCCAAAAATGTATACTTACAAGTAGAGATGTTAAAAGAATATATAGCAACTCAAAGGATAAAATTTTTAAAGATTTAAAACGGTTGCTTCTGTTAGCAATTTAGCTTCATTCACTGCTCATTTGTTATCCACTAAACAAGGTAAGTCATAGATGTGCTCAGCTAAAATGCGCTTTTTTCAGTTTGTGATGTTAAGCAAGCATTTTCTTGGCTGCTATTGTCTCTACAACTACAAAGCGCTAATTTGTTCAGTTAACAAAATTTGAGCATGTGTGGTATAAGCCTGGTCTCGTTGCTAACCTCTAAACTGCTAACCTGTTAGCATTGTACTACTGAAGAAGCACTAAAATGTCTCGACCTGCTAACGAGGCTAGCCGCACTGAGCACCACTTTTTTTTTTTCTTTTTTTTTTTAAGAGGCTTTTATTGCGTGAAATTAGATATTTTAAGGATGTTTTTGAATGTAGTTTGCCATGAAGACGATATTTAACGTAGAAAGTTTTGCAAATATTTTCTGAAAAATTTCTCCGAATGTTGATGTGATTTCTTGGACGGAGAAAACGTTTACCAAAGCTTCTTTTTTTGTTTTTGTTTTTTGTTTCTAACTTCCTGCTCCTTTTTTCCAAACGGACTCGTTTTTTAATTTTTCCCTCGCGGACCTTATTTTGAAAAGTGCTACTGGGACCAGACGAGGGGCTTTTGTTGTGAAAGAACGCCACTTCCTGTCAGAGTTTCCCATTGAGTTGATTTTGAATATGTGAATATTCATGTCATGCATACAGAGCAATTCGTCTTTGAAATACGAAGCCAAAAACATTACGAGATGTAACGGCAAAGAAACAAGAATCTTGACTTAAAGCCAATTGCCCGACACTTAACGCCACCGTTTTTGTTATCTTGCTCTATGCGGTTTGTTTTCAACAAACAAAACAGCCATAAACAGGCCAACAAATCACATCTGTGTCGCAGTGTTATTTAACACTTTTTCTATACAATAAATACTTTAACACAAACGGTAAAAATACTCACAGGTATATATTTTTGACAGCCACCTCCTCCTGTGTATCGTATGTCTGTATTATTCTGCCCCCTGGTGGCCAAGGCGCACATAACAAGCAGTAGTACAATATGCAAAAAAAAAAAAAAAAAAAATGAATACAAATAAACCAAAAAATACTGAATTATATACATTTTATTTAATTGTCATTACTGTAGGTTTTCTAAAGTACAATGTACTGTACTGTGATGTAACGAGTTTAGTCTTGTTTCTTTGTCACAACTCGCACATCAACTTGAAATTGACAATCGGGCTCCACAATTTGTTTATTTTTATTTTTTTAAATTGATTGTGATTGGGCGTTGATATTTTTTAGTATGCCAGTTGCCTTTTAATTATTCTGTCTACTTTTTGTTAAATTTTTGGTTTGTTTTTCTCCCAGGCAGAATAATTTTAGAAGAACTGGAACATTTAGTGTGTTGCTTTTTTGCTCATTGTGAATATTTTATTCGACTACGATTATTTTGGTGATGATCATGACAAAGGGTTTGAGATGAACATGGGTTAAATGCTTATTTAAAAAAAAAAAAAGAAGTCAATTGTATTTTATTTATTGTAACATTTTTATTTCACACAAAGAAAAAATATAAAGGTTTCAGAAAATGACAAGTGTATTTTTTGACTTAGAATGCCACATTCTCCAAATTCACTTTGAAAAACATTCCAGAGGCCTCAAAATGATTATTAAAAAAAAATACACATTGCTAAACGAGCAAACATGAAAATTACCTTGTCAATCATAACAATCACGAAGACTTCAACCATGTCGAAAAGATTTAAAGTGCTTTCTTTGATCTCTTAGTCATTTGTCTATTTAACTGAAACAACAGCGACTCCTACTGGTGGACGTTTGTAAATTAGCAATATAATATCCAAATAAAAACCGAAACATGTCAACATATTTCACTGAAAAAGTGCAGTTTGATGTTATGCCTTAGTGACATTTTTATGGCTGCCAAAAGTGTGTCAATTCCGTCAACACGAAACTGGGCGGACATGTTATTTACAAATCAAAAAATATATATTTAAAAACAAAAACAAAAAAAACTGAATGTGAATCCATGAGTGGCAAGTATGTAGGGGTCGACCATATATGCATTTGCATATTTAATTTTTGCCTTATTTTCCTGATCAACTTTCTTTTACGGAAGATGATTAACACGAGTGAAGCAAAAAAAAAAAAAAAAGCTTGGCAGGTTTCTCACTTTATTCTCAGAATTCTCACTTGAAAGTCAGAATTTTGAGATTAAAGTGAAAATTCTGAGAATAAGAATTCTCACTTCAACCTCAGAACTCTGACTTTAAAGTACGACTAAAGACTTTAATCTCAGAATTCTGACTTTTAAGTGAGAGGAATTGAACAAATAAAGTCAGGATTCTGACTTTAATCTCAGACTTCTGACTTGATTCTCAGAATTCTCAACTTTAAAGTCAGAATTTTGACTTTAAATGAGAATTCTGGGAATAAAGTCAGAATCCTGACTTTATTTGTGCTATTATTCTCACTTTAGAGTGAGAATTCTGACTTTAATCTCAGAATTCTGACTTTAAAATGAGAATGCTGAGAATAAAGTCAGCATTTTGACTTTAAAGTCATAATTCTGACTTTATTCTCAGCATTCTCATTTTAAAGTCGGAATTCTGACTTTATTTGTGATACTATTATTCTCACTTTAAAGTCAGAAATAGAATTCTGACTTCAAAGTCAGACTTTAAAATCAGTTCTGAGATTAAAGTGAGAATTCTGACTTTATTCTCACAATTCTCAACTTTAAAGTCAGAATTTTGACTTTAAAATGAGGATTCTGGGAATAGTCAGAATCCTGACTTTTTTTGCGCTACTATTATTCTCACTTTAAAGTCAGAAATAGAATTCTGACTTCAAAGTCAGACTTTAAAATCAGAGTTCTGAGATTAAAGTGAGAATTCTGACTTTATTCTCACAATTCTCAACTTTAAAGTCAGAATTTTGACTTTAAAATGAGGATTCTGGGAATAGTCAGAATCCTGACTTTTTTTGCGCTACTATTATTCTCACTTTAAAGTCAGAATTCTGAGATTAAATTCTGAAAATAAATGAGAATCCTGCCAACCTTTTTTTTTCCTCTCTCTCTCTCTCTCTCTTCACTGGCCCTAATCCTCTTCTGTATTCTTTGAGCTGCCAATGACCTAAAATAAATGCCATTGAAATGTCATGAACATAGACACTGCTTTAGTGTTGCAACAGCGCCACCATGTGACAAAGACACACCTCGCTTTAGATGACCCGCGGGCTAAAACGGCGCGCTGGACTGCACGTTGTCCTCACCGTTTTCCGACTCTTGTCTCCCTCGAGGGCGAAACAGGCGCGTGAGCAGCGCCCGGGCGACGGTCACCGTCAGCCGCAGCAGCAGGAAGGCGAGCGGCGCGGCCACCTCCATCAGGTGGAAGATGGCCACGCTGAAGCGGCTCAGCGCGCACGTGAGCAGGAAGGCGGCGAGGGCGACGGCCGGGTACAGCGACAGTTTGGCCAGCATGAAGATGTGCTCGGGCCCGCCGTAGCGTACGGCCGGCCGCAGCGCGCGCCGGCCGCGCTGCAGCGCCGCCACCCAGGTGGCCAGCTGGAAGGCGCCGGCGCCGAAGACCAGCACGCAGGCGGCCTGCACGGCGCGCCGCTCGTCGCGCGGCGCCGCCGCCGGCGGCAGCTCGTGTGTGAGGCGGAAGGCCAGCGGCAGGCCGCCCACGAAGGCCAGCGACATCGTGTTGAGCAGGCCCATGGCGCGCGTGGCCCGCGACACCTGCAGGAAGAGCGAGTGGTGCGCGAACCACAGCAGGCCCACCGTGGCGAAGGAGCCCAGGTAGGCCAGGTACTCGGGACCGTACGAGCGCAGCGCCGCCACCAGGCTGCCGTTGAAGCGCTGCTGCACCGAGGACGGTGCCGGGACGTTGTCCTCGCTGCAAAAACATAACATTTAAAATAGAACGTATTTATTTTATTTTACGTTTTGGGAAGCAAACGAGTTAATTACAAAAAAAACAAAAAACTTGTGCTGCCATAAAACTGTTTTAAGTGTCCCAAAGACACATTTATATGTGTTCTTTGTTGTTGTTGTTTTTTTAATGCTAGAGCGTACAGAAAGCTTTGATACAGCCTCTCAACTGCAGATAACGGGTGAATACTACTACTACCTGCTGGATGTTTTTGTGATAAAACGGCCAGCAGGTAGTAGCAGTATTTTTTTTCACACCTTTTGTGTTGCTTTCACTACAAATATTTTGTTTAGTTTAGTTTTTTTGGGGGGCTAGTTTATTATTAGGTTTTAGTGTTATACTAATACTAGTTGACTGACAATTTTTATTTTATTGTTTTTAAAGTTTTGGTTTTGTTTTACACGCAAATCCGAAAACATTCCAGCATTTATTTTTACGATATGGAAATATCAGCTCATGTTAACCTTAACTCATTTGCTGCCAAAAACGTATTTGTTTGTTGTTGGGGGTTTTTATGCTAGAGAGTACAGAAGGCTTTGTTACAGCTTCTGACATGAACAGGTCGCTTAAAGCAATGGTAGTTATTACAAAAAAATGGCCAGTAGGTGGCAGTAGAGTGTAAGAGATCCGCCAGGGCCATGTTGCAACGAGCTCTTTTTGCCATTGTTTTCACCAGGAATGTAAATAATGTTGAAACTTAGCTATATTCTAATACTAATTGCTGCAAATCGGAAACAGATAGAAATATACTTTTTTTTCCTGATGAAAGAAGAGACTCGAATCTTTCTTTTCGTATGTTCCATGTTTTTATAGCAACCGAACACAATATTCTTGCAGCCTTGCAAAATCTGGCAAAACAACCAGGAGCGAAGGGGGTTGCTTCAGTGCAAATGGCGAGTGAATGAGTTAATCAATGAATCATATAAAAATATATTTAAATTTACATTGCCTTAAAAACAGTAAATTATTTTAATTTGACAGTGCAGAAAATACACCATTTCATTATTTGCTAGTTAAAAACTATGCTGATACTCCAAATATTTCGAGAAGAGCTTCAAATTGACTTTGGGTGCACCGTTTTTAGGTGTTTTCAGCAAAATTGCCCTAATAAGGGTTTAACAAAGTAAAAGCAGATGTTTGCAAACATCAGATTTAATTTCAACACAAGAAGTTTGCTTACATGGAAGACTACCGAAATCTGACAATATTTACTGTTGATAGGCTGCAATTCAAAGGATTTGGACAGGTTTGTGTTAAACCTGATCACTAAACAATTCATTATTCAATAAGTGTTGATTAATTTGATAATTCATTAGTTGTGCTTAATTGTTTCACTTATCGTTGCTGTGTGGTGGAAACCTTATCTCCAAATATGATGTGCTCAATCTCCTCCTTTTTTTTTTTTTTTTTTTAAACTTTGCCTTTTCACTGCGAGAACCGTGCAGCATTTTGTCGCCTGAAGAATAAAAGTCTGGATTTCTTTTTTTGTTTTAAGACAACGACAAGTAAAAATCCAATTTGGCGAGTACCGACCAAATGTCCAGGATGAGCAACGTGGCCACGATGGCGTAGACGCCGTCACTGAAGGCCTCCACGCGCTCTTTACTCAGCGGCTCGCTGGGCAGGAAAGTGTAGAACATCACCTGCTCCGGATCCTCCTCCGCAGGACCTCCAAAAACAGAGCCAACTTTTTTGTTATTATGACAAAGTTCTCGTTAGAAGAAACAAGATGAACATTAACGCCTACCGAGGAGTTTGTCCCGACACCACAGGACACCCCGGGAGATGTACGGAAGGAAGATGACCAGAGCCAGCAACACGTACGACTGACAAGCACACAAAGAAATCAAAACTTTCACCATATCAGGAACACGACGGCGTCATTCACTTGCATTTACCTAAAGTATGCTCGCTTCTGATTGCTTAGTGCTAGTCAGCCGATAGGGGAGCAGGAAGTGTTGGTGCTCTACATGTTGTGTATGACAAAGTTTAAATTAAAAATGAATCCGTCTCCATCCTGCCTGTTCGTAAACAGTGCTACCAACGAATCCTCAAATAATGAGATGATAGCTATACTACGTATATTTCTCGTAAGTTTTAATTTTTTCTCGCAAATTTGCCACTTTGGAAACTCGCCAATTTACGAGTTTTTTTCTCACAAATTTGCCACTTTCTAAACTCGTAAATTTATGATTTTTTTTTTCTCCTAAATTTGCCACTTTAGAAAGTCTCAAATTTGCCACTTTCTAAAGTCGTAAATTTATGATTTTTTTTTCTTCTAAATTTGCCACTTTATAATTTCGCAAATTTGCCACTTTCTAAACTCACAAATGTACGAGTTTTTTCTCGCAAATTTGCGACTTTCTAAACTTGCAAATTTGCGAGTGTTTTTCTCTGAATATTGCCCCAACCCTCTAAAAAATAGAAATAAGAAATTATATGTGGCCATAATACGCTGTCGTAGGAACAACAACATGACAGGAACAACAAAATCACATCAGGAAGAACAAACTATGTTACAAACAATAACATGTCAAAAACAAACAAAATCACGTTAGCAACATCCTCCTTATCAGGAAGAAAAACGACACCAGGAACAAGCTCACAGCAGGAACAACTACATGATACCAGGAAGAAGAACACACCATCATCAGCAAGATTACATAAGGAACAAAAAAATAAATAAAACTAGAGCTGCGAGCAGCTATAAAGGGCCCTCGCAGCCCGGGCCACGTTGGGGTACTGGCACATTAGGAGCAAAATTTCTTTTAACATGGCATGATAAACCTTTACATGTGGATTTTTTTTGCCAGGTGTGATGTGTGTGTCAAGCTCAATGGGTTTTGGTGATTGTTAAGATCTGCAAAAATCAGCGTCCTTTTTTATTTTTAGGGAATGAGTTGACCTGATTGGTATTTTTTGCAAAAGTATATACACCCATCATCGCTCGTACTCATTGCACGATGTTGCTTTTATTGTCCATAGAGGCAATCAAAAATAAATAAAACAAAATAAAAAAGTACATATGTTTGGATCGGTCTGATACCAGTGAACATCTTGAGTAGTGGAAAAAGTAAAAGTATATTCATAAATGACTTAGTTATAACACTTAGAATGAGTTCACAAATTTTGTACAAAATACCGTAAGTGGGGTTGTTTTTTTTTGTTTTTTTTTATGCCTCAAGGACTAGGTGGCGCTGTATTTATAACTGAATTTTGTCATAGAGATACCTTCACGCCTTGACTATGAACATACATGTCAAGTCTGGGATTTTTTGGAGCATGTACCGGGGAGTTATTAAGCATATCCTTTTTCAGTGCGAAACACAAATTTTGATGCCCCGCCCTCATCATATAGTAATTCGAAAAGTCAAATTTTTTTCCCCCTGTCGTTGGCTCAGGTCTTGACATGGTCCAGGTCAAGTCTGAAGTCAGTCGGATGAAACGTGTAGGAGAAGTGGGCAAAAGTATGCCCCCTGTAAATGTGCAAAAATCGTCAAAAATGGGACATTCAAAAATTCGTAGCTCACTTCCTGTTCATTTTAGCATATGGGTCCAAGAGACTTTTTTGTAGGTCTTGGGCTCCCTCATACACCTAAAAATTTCCAAAGATCTTGCTTAAACGTACAACCGGGGCTGCTTCGTTAAAAATTTCTAGGGGGCGCTATTGAGTCATTTTTGTAAAAATAGCACAATCCACGATAAAATATTGCTCGTTTTGCCAGGCCAGATGTGTGCGGCAAGTTGCATGAGTTTCTGTGCAAGTTTCGGCCCTCAAAATTGCCGTTGTTTTCTTGGCGAACAGCGCTTAGCCACGCCCACAGCGATACGCGAAAACTCACAAACTTCGTGTTGTGACATCATGAAGGCGGAAACCCTCATCTGAGCAAATATGAGGTAGGTCCAGTAAACGTGGTTGGAGAAAAACGTAGAAGAAAATTCGTAAGAAAAAAAATTGCCACTAGGTGGCGCTATAAGTAAGATGAAATATAAGTTAGTAGATGTCTTTAGGGCTGGACTCTCATCAAATGTGTGAAATTTTGAGAAGATAGGATCATCTCGGTCAAGTTCATGCAGCTTTTATTGCCATGAAAAATCTTCAGACTTTGCGTCACCGTAGAGGCCACGCCCTTTGGCGAAAAGTTACAATATTCGGTGTGGGGCATGATCAACATCTTAAGGCTTTTCTGACCAATTTACAACTGGATCCCTTCATCGAGCTCGGCACAGTAGCTAAAAACGTAAAGTATGACATTTATTGTCACCACTAGGTGGCGCTAAATGTGTAACTGAATTTCATTGTATAGATGTTTTCAGGCCGTGACTATTAAGTTGTATGAGAAGTTTGAGATTTTTTGGAGCTTGTCCATGGGAGTTATTTAGCAGTTTGTCTTTCTGGACGAATGAAATTTTAAAGGCAATTTTTTATGCCCCGCCCCCATCATATAGTATTTCAAAAAGTCAAGATTTTTTGCCCAGTTGTTGTCTCGGGTCTTGAGATGATACATGGCAAGTTTGAAGTCAACTGGATGAAAAATGTTTGCAAAGGGTGAAAAACCATGACCACAGTGAATGGGCCAAAATTGGACATTCAAAAATTCATAGCTCATTTCCTGTACATTTTAGGAAATGGCTTCCACTGACTTTTTTGTGCGTCTCGGGGTGCTACACGTGCCTGCCAATTTTCGTAGCTCTAGGTCAAACGGGCCGGGATTGGTTTTTATTTTTCTACGCTAGGGGGCGCTATAGAGTTGCGTTGTTATGGCAACAACATAATATAAAATTTTTCGCCGGGCCCGGAGAGATTGCAAAGTTTGGTGAGTTTTCGTAAATGTTTAGGTCCTCAAAAATGAAATCGTTTGCGGAGAATAAAGAAGAAGAAGAAGAAGCGGAATAATAATAATAATTCTTACAAAAACAAGAGGGACCTCGCAGCGGTCGCTGCTCGGGCCCTAATAAAATCTAGCCTCATGTTAGGAGCAACTTCACACTACGAAAAAAAAAAATATCAAAATCCATGTCAGGAACAGGAACATCAAGTCAGAACCGACGACAACCTCACGTCAGGAACAAGAACCATCCCAAGCAGAAACAACGTCAATTTAGGAAAAACAAACCCAAGCCAGGAACAAGAAAATCCAGGCAGAAACAACATCAGAACAAAAAAACAACATCAGGTGAGGGAGGGAGGCGGGACCAACCAGCTGGTAGCAGAAGGCGGAGCAAACTGCAGCAAGGAGGCACATGACGGGAACCCTTAGCAGGACTTTGAGGATGTGGTGTCGGTACACGGAGCGATCGGCGCACGCTCGGATCTGATGCTGGAGCAGGAACGGGCGACTGAAGGCGTACACCACGATCACCGACTGAGTAACGACAAAAGGAACAAGGTCAGTGACGAGTTCCGGCCCCGAGATGCGAATGCTGACCTGACCGGACCTGAATGAGACCGATGACCATCACGCAGCCGCAGAACAGAAGAATCCCCAGGACGTGCGAGGGAAAGGTCGCCATCAGCGAAAACTGCATGGACCACAAAAAAGCCCGCTGTGATGTCATCGATGATGTCAGCGAATAGCCGGACTGACACTGACCGTGTACGGCAGCAGGGTGATAAGCATCATGCACGCCTGAAATGCCAAACAGGAACAGGAACAACATGGTCAGGCCTGGTCAGGAGCAAGCAAGTCCACGTTGGGTCTACTTACGAGGTTGAGCAAGGCCAGAGTGTCGTCGATCCGTACGATCACCTGGAATAACCTGCAACAGGAACATGAACCAGTCAAACAGCAACAACAACAAAAAAGTCACATAAGAAAAGAAATGTGATAAATGGAACAAGACGGGTACAAAAGTAACTAGAAAAAAAAATCACGAGAAAAGGTGACAATTAGTCGGACAGGAACAATGACAAGTCAAACGAGAAAGGATCAAACAGGAACAGCCACAAGCCAAACAGGAACAATGACCGTCAAATGGAGACAACCAAGTGTCAAACAGGAGCAAAAAGTTAAATCAGGAACAATTGGTGAGGACACAAAAGAATAACCTGCAACAGGAACAAGAACGAGACAAACAGCAACAACTAAAAGTCACATATGCAATGAAATGTGATAAATGGAACAAGACGGGTAGAAAAAAAGGAACAAGTCCAACAGAAACTAGAAAAATTCACGAGAAAGGTGACAATTAGCCAGACAGGAACAATGACAAGTCAAACGAGAAAGGATCAAACAGGAACAATGACGGTCAAACGGAGACAACCAAGTGTTAAGCAGTAACAAAAAGTTAATCAGGAACAATTGATGACGACACAAAAGAATAACCTGCAACAGGAACAAGAACAAGACAAACAGCAACAACTAAAAGTCACATATGCAATGAAATGTGATAAATGGAACAAGAAGTCCAACAGAAACTAGAAAAATTCACGAGAAAGGTGACAATTAGTTGGACAGGAACAATGACAAGTCAAACAAGAAAGGATCAAACAGGAAAAGCCACATGCCAAACAGGAACAATGACGGTCAAACAGAGACAACCAAGTGTTAAGCAGGAACAACAAAAAGTTAAATCAGGAACAATTGGTGAGGACACAAAAGAATAAAAAGGTTTTTTTTTTTTAAAAAAGGAATAAACCGGAACAAGACTTCAAGTAACAATAAAGAAACTTGGATTTTAGTTGACGTTGTCATTACCATGGCAACAGGATTTGCCCCCACCTGATGTGCGCCGCCCACGCCACAGTGACGATGAGGAAGGTCATCAGGTAGACGGCCATCTTGGTACCCAGAAGAAGCTGAAGGTTTTCATCTAGCGCCTGAAATGGATGAAGATGGATGAATGTTACTGCGGTGACGTTTGACAGATTGATGACGTCACGCGTTACCTCATCGGCCTCCATCTTGGTGTGGGCCACAGGAAGAATCTGTGCACACACATTTTGTTAGTGTTGCTCACCTTGGCTATATTAAATCTCAAAAACTGAAGGCAGAAAGACTTATAAAGTGTTTTTGTTTTGTTCTGTTTTGGGGTTTTTTTTTAAATCAGGCGATGACGATATAGTGTTTAAAAAGCTCATGTTAACTACAAAGTTCGTAAACAATTGTGGTCCAGCGAAAGTGGCAAAAATGACTAGTTGCGATATAGACACTTTCAATGTAATTTTTATAAATTTAATCAACATTCTTTTTTTCCCCTGACTCACTTCCCGGTCTTACCATGACGGTGGCGATGATGGAGAGGAGAGCGTCGCTGTAAGCCAGCAGCCGGTGCGAGGATTGCGTACCGCTTTGAGTCTCATCCCCTTCCACGTCGTCCGAGACGGCCAGGAGGCTTTCTGTGGAGACGTTCGAGTCGTGCCGTTCATCGTCGGCCGCCGCCTCCTCCTCCTCTGCATCCCCGCTGATGTGCTGCTCATCTTCCGCCGCATGGTCGTCGCCTTCTTGTCCGCCCATCGCTTGTTTGCAAACAAACCGTTGACAGTCAGGTGACCTCAGGGGGCGGGGAAACCGGATGCGGAAGTGAGGGACGTTATAGCTGCTTCCGAACAGAGATCGACGGCTCAGTCATTTAATTAAAATATATTTATAATTGCTCCATTGTTAAATAGAAGGGATTTTATCTATAGAAAAAAACAAGTAAGAGCCTTTGTGAATTATATATATTTTTAATGGTAACCATCGATGGGGAAAAGGTAGTTGTAGTGTCGCCTGTTTGCCTCTAGAGGGAGATAGCGACCTAGCTGTATTATGGGTTACATATATTTTTTCCCCGTTTTAAAATAAAATGATTGAATATGTACAAGGTGAACTATTCAGTACGAAAAACAAATATTCTATACATACATACATTTCAAACGTATTTTGTAGCTTAAAGAAATATAAACACAGCAAATGACCATTTCATTCATTTAAGCATCAATAGTATTAAAATTTAGTGTCATACCAAAATGACATGCATGTCAGCTCACAAGAATAGCGCCCCCTGTGGGACCGGTCCATTCAATGATGTCATCCTGACAGCTGTGGCATGTTCATGCTGTTCTGCAAATTGCTCCTTAATCCAACTCGAAGACGCACATCACACATAAAAACACTTTTTAATGGAGGCTAAAACCAGATGATCCGGATGACGAGGGCCAAACGGTGAAATGGTAAAGACACCCTCTCAGTCCAAGATGGTTTTAAGGAAGAGGCGGCACAGGCAGAGCTTCAGGGTCATGCCAAGGTCATGTCTGGTTTGAAAAGGACTCCATTGATACTTGTTGAATTCAGGTCAAGACACTTTTATTATTATTATTATTATTAATTATTATTATTATTTTTGGCCGTTCAGAAACATAAAACCTTTTCCAGGGTCATGTCTCCATTTGAATTCTCGCTTTTTGAGCGCTTTAATTATTATTATTACTCTTTGAGCAACTAAATCTCTTTGGAGGCTCACATGGCCTTTTTGGGGCACTCTTATTATTCATGCAGAAAACACCATCCTTTTATGTTTTAAAATTCTTTTTTTGTGGCCTTTTGGAGCTTTAATTATTATTACTATTTGAGCAGCTTCTTAGTTAACTTCTTTGGAGGGTTTAATTTGATATTATTGTGGTAATAGAATTGCCTTCTCTCAGAGGCTTTAATTCTTATTGCTTGACCAGCAAAGGGGGAAAAAAAATCTGGGGGAAATTCTTTTCCTTTCAATCATCTTTTTGGAGGCTTTAATTCTTGTTATATTGGCATCAAAATCCCATTAAGGGTGTTTTAATTCTTATTTGTGGATTGAGGATGTTGGGGCTTTAATCCTTATTATTTTATGTCCTTTTTGGGGCTTTATTATTACTATCTGAACAACTTAATCATTTTTGAGGGGCTTTAATTTCTTATTATTCACATTTATGTTGTTGTTTTTTTAATCCTTTTTATTCAGGTAAGTACATTGCATTTTGGGGTACTAGTATTTTGTGTAAACATAATTTATTTTTATTTATTTATCAATTTAATTTAATGTTCCGCTGCAACTGTAATTCTTCGTATTCTGTTACATAAATCACCTTGATGACAGCATTTTTTTTTTAAACTATTGAATCAATTCAGTTTCTTGAATTCTTCAGATTATTTCAGGAAGTGAAGCCGCATTGACGCCCCCCTGGAGTGCGTATATACGATTGACAGGAAATCTGCCACCTGCATGTGTCGGCCCACGGCCCCGCCTACAGCTACCGTCGCGGATTTGGCAGATGCTCTTCATCCATCATCATCATCGTCATCATCATATTATCGCCCTTCCTGGTCGTCCTCCCGATCTCCGCGATGGCGAAGTTCCTGGCGGAAGTCCTGGGATGTGCGCTTCCCGTGCGGGAGGTAAGGAATCCTCACCTGCAGCTGATTTGTGCGTTTTGTTATTGTTTGGTGACCCAGAAGTTGGTCGCCATGGCAACATGCAGCCGGACGAAAGAGGGATGCTGATTGACAGCTCTGCGGACTCTTTGCGCTCGCTCGTCTTTGCGGTTTTGCGCTTGACTTCTTTTTGAAAGATTCTTAACTAGCACATAAAGATGTTAGTAAAAATTCACACGCGGAGGGAAGCAAGCCAAAGAAAAAGAAAAAGGCAGATGAGCAAATGGTGTTTTTTGGTTGTTTGTCATGTTGTCTTTATGTGGAATCAGAGCGGCTGGACATTACATAACTATCCACACGCGCACACACAGCTGTAATCCATAAACAGCACAGGCAAAGCTGCTAATCCATCAGACATCATCGCAATCTGCTCGATTTGTTATGTGTGTGTGTGTGGAGTATGAAATGATGAGGGAAATGTGTCACAAGGTGACCCCAGGGAGCATTTTTATTTTTGATTGTTTTGCCTTACCAGAACAACGTGCAATTGCGCACCCACTACAGTAGGAGGCAGTGTTGCTCTCATTGTCAGAGTGTGCAAGGAGTATTAACTCCTTTGTAGAACTGTTTTTGATAACAATTAGACAAATAATTCTTTTTATAGTGGTAGTGGAGAGTTTTGGGGGGGGGGGGGGGGTAACAAAAAAAAAATAGTTGAGAAGCACTGTGTTCATTCTAAACATTTTTTGGTGGGAAAAAAACAACAACTTTATTCTCAAAACAATTAACTCATTCGTTCGCATCCATTTTCACAGAAGCAATCCTGTTCACTCCTGCACGTTTTACTGGATTTTGACTCATTTTGCAAGGCCCACAGAACATTGTGTTCTATTGCTATAAAAACATGGAACCTACCAAAAGAAAAATGAAAGTCTCTTCTTTCATCAGGAAAAAAAAAGTATATCTATCTGTTTCCATTTTGCAACAATTAGTATTAGAATATAGATAAGTTTCATCATTATTCACAAATCTGTTTAGAATTGTGAGGAATTGAGCTTTTTTTCAACATGGCCCTGGTTGATATCCTTTACTCTGCTGCCACCTACTGGCCGTTTGTGTAACAACTACCATTTCTTCACCCGTTCTTTGCAGTTGAGAGGCTGCATCAAAGCCTTCTGGATGCTCTAGCATTAAAAAAAAAAAAAAAAAAAAAAAAAAAAAAAAAAAAACTTATACGTTGTTGGGAGCAAAGAATTTTACAGGAATTTTGCTTTTTTTCTTCCAACTGTTTTGTTTTTTATTTTTATTTTTTTTATGTCAACAATTTTCTTGAAAAATACTACTTAAAATATTGAAGAAATCTGGCCTGATCATAAAAATGTTATGGAAAACTGAATATTTCACTAAAAACATTTTATTTTTTGCATGAATGTGAGGCTTTGTAAAGCGCTTTACAGGCACTTATGGCTTAAAAAAAAAAAAGAAGAAAAAAGTGATATAAAAGTCAATGACTTCACTTTCAGGAACGTCACATTTGAAAATAATATTTTCAAAATAAAACCGTATTTTAAAATAATGAACGATTTCTTTTATTTTTTTATTTTGTGAAGTAAAAAAAAAAAAAAAAAAAGAAAAGGCAACTTTCTTCCCGAACCTTTCCAAAATTGTCCAAATGTATTTTCATTCTTGTCCAAATGTGATTTTGGCGGCCTTTAGAATGTCAAAGGAAAACATCTTCACATGCGTTCACAATGTGACGATTGCGCAAGGTTTTTTTATTTATTTATTTTTTTGCAAAGGCCTCTTTTACATAAGCACGCGCTTTTGACGAGTATCGTCCTCGGCTCGCCGTGTCAAACCGTATCGACTCTGACATAAGCGCACGACGCTTGCATAAAATATGTCACTTTTTGTTACGATGTTTTTCCCGCCTTGGAAATCGAATAGACATCAAGTGAATGTTGACGTCTTGTGGATTTTGAAGCAAACATTTTTTTTTTAAGTCCCAATTTAGAGTCACCCCGGGTTTTCACTGGATGCGGTTGCGGTGCGGTTGCGGTGCGGTGCGTCTTGACTGCGTGCTCCGGACGGGTCAATTTTTCTGTCAATCCACACCGGCTCCGCACAGCTGCGGTCCGGCAGCTCCGTCGCCGCCCACTTCCCAACGTGTCTCGCGGGACCGCGCGCGCGCGCGATCATGTGGCATTTCACAACGACAAACATACAGAAAGTCTGCTCAACAGAGAAGCAGAAAGATATGAGATTCCATGCAGCATCCTTTTTTTGGTTGTCCTTGTAAAGTATATTAATAACGAGAGTCGGGTCAGTGCGGGTCCACTCTTTATTTCTGTCTTCCGGGTCCGGCTGCCGCTCAGTACGGCAAGCGAGACGGGCACAACAAGCAATCGCGAACATCAAACTCACAATACATTACAGTCCTTATAAAAAGGATGTGCCGTGTCATATATTATTTTGTGGTTTTCCACCTCCAATATAAACCTCTCCTCGTCCATGTTCGCTGGTGTCTAAACCGTGAATGAGCACATGGCCCGGCGACGCCCACGTCACGTTTTGCTGAAAAACTTGCGAAATAGGAGCTGGCGAGTATTTTATTCTGAAAGGTAACCGGAAATTTATTTTGAAACTGCCTCGGTCTTCCTGTCGCGCTCGATGTGTTTTGTGCTAGCTTGCCATTTGCCGGAGGCCTACCGCTGCGGCGTCCGGCAAAAATAGAAAATAGGCTATCCTTGCGGAAGGCTTGCGGCACGCCGCAGGCCTTCCGCAGTCAACACGCAACGCACCCGCAAGCGGTGTAGACTGCACCATTCGAATGAATGGAATCTAATTGCTTGCGTCGCCGGACCGCACTGCAACCGCACCGCAACCGCATCCAGTGAAAACCCGGGGTCAGGCACTTCAAGTGTAGTACCATGTTGTGCCACAACATACGGGGCAGCACTGAGCAACCACTAAGCTCCAGTGAGAGTTGTTGTTGCCTGCACAGAGCAGCGACAAATCATCACAGACGAGCTCATATTCATATTCCGCCTTTTGATGGCTTTTTTCGGTCAAGAGACGACAAACGAGTCTGAAAGAGAAGGCCTTGGAATGTTAACGCGCACACGCGCACACACACGCGCACATACGTTATGTAACCGCATCAAGCCGATTGTGTGTGAACAAGGAAGTTGCGCGCGCGCGTGTGCGTGCACATAAACACTCAAGCACGAGGAAGGAATTAGCCAGCCGGGAATGTCACATACAGTATGAGGAACAAAAAAATGCAATAGATGCAAAGAAAATGATATTTGCATGTTTCCATTGATAATATTTCAACTTAAAAACCTCGTCAATATATATTTTAAATATTTTTTTTTTTTTAGGAAATGGCCACTTTTTCCTAAAAAAAATTGAAATAAAATAAAGGACTTTATTATATTATTATTTATTTATTTATTTATTTAGAAAAAAAGATTGTTTTTGTCCAAGTTGGGACTGCAAAAATATAATTGATCAAGTATTTTTCCCCTTGCAGTCCAATTACTGTTCTAATATTTAAAAAAAAAAAAAGTCAGTAACAACTTTTTTTTCCCCAAAAAAATGAAAGAATTACTTCATTTTATTATTATTATTATTATTATTATTATTATTATTATTATTATTATTATTATTATTATTATTATTATTATTATTATTATTATTATTATTAAAAGTTTGGTTTTGTCCCAGTTGAGACTGCAAAAATATAAGTGATGATTACATTGTATTTTTTCCCCTTGCAATCCAATTACTGTTCAAATATTTAAAAAAAATAAAAAAAAGTCAGTAACAAAAAAATGAAAAAAGGACTGTATTATATTATTATTATTATTATTATTATTATTTATTTATTTATTTATTTATTTTTAGAAAAAAAGTTTGGTTTTGTCCCAGGTGACACTGCAAAAAAAATAAAATTGATGATTACATTGTATTTTTTCACCTTGCAATCCAATTACTGTTCTAATATTAAAAAAAAAAAAAAAAAAAAAAAAAAAAAAAGGGTTTTGGGAACTAACTTTTTTTTCAGGAAAAAATTGCGATTTACTGACAAAAAAAAAACAATACTTCTCATAAAATTACATTTTTTTTGTTTAAAAAGAAGCTAGCATTTGCTTTATGGATGACACAATCATTGTCGGTGGTCCTGCTTGATGATAACAAACCTGGCCAATAGCATTAGAAGCCCCGCCCCTTTCTCGCGCTCCTGCAACCTGGCAGGCAGGAAATGAATTTGCTCGGTTGATGTTTGCTCGTCTGCATTAAGCCGATTAACCTCGATAACGCGCGGCATGCTAATCTCATTACAGCTCGGCTTAGCGTATGAATATCGAGCATTATTCTTTTGAGGACTCGCTTATGTAAGCGTTTCACTTTATGGACGCGTGACCTTTCAGCTTTCAACTGGAAGGTCATGTAATTCAATTTGCATCGCCACAAGCTAGCATGCTAACATCTTGTTTTTGGAAAATTGCTTCAGTCAGAATTTGGTTGTTCGACAAGGTCGAACATGCTAATGTAGCTTGGACTTGTTTGCTTCAAGTCACATGATCCCAAACTGCTTTTTTTTTTAATAAAAAAAAAGTACTTGTTTTTTTCCGAAAAAAACAAAACAAAAGGTATATAAACTATAGGGGGAGGGTGAATTCTTAAACAAATTTTGAAGTTTAAAAATGAGTTTTAAAATATTTGTTCGTAAGAGACTTTTTCCCTTCAAAAAGTGCCTTTTTTCCCTCTAATTAACAAAAAAATCTATTCAAAGGACGATGGAATATTTATTTTTTTTTTTTTTTATTTTAACGCTATTTAAAAACATGACATTTACTCTTGAAAATATCTTTTATTAATACAAATAAAATTTTGTAAAAATGTTTTTCTTATTTAAAATAAAGTGTCTGTTAAAAAAAATTGTCATCTCATTTACTGGAAAACAAAAATATTTATTAAACAAATTCCTAAAAAAATGAATAAAAAAAAAATCTGAATTTTTCGCTGTAAAAAAAAGCTGTTTTTGTAGAAAACATTCAAAGAGAATGTTGAGGAAAAACAAATTTTGTGCCTTCATTTTACTTTTACGCATTAATCGTATTTTTTAAAATTTCAAGGTTTTATTTAATCTAATGTACATTTTTAAAGAAATCCAACTTTCTCAAAAAAGGACTTTTCCCCTCAAAAAATGGCCTTTTTCTTGAAAAAAAAAAAGAAGAACAAAACAACTTTTTCACTCCTAAAAAAACTACAACTTTTTAGCCAAATTCCGATTCTAGTTTCCTGTGTATTTTTCCACATAAAAGAATTTCTTTTGTGTGAGGTTTCAAAAGTGTGTTGTGTGCGTGTGTATATGAGCTTGCGCGACTTGTATGTTCATCCTATTGTGATAATAACAATAATCATAATAACAACAAAGCTGAGGATGGGCTCATCGTGATGAATAACACATGAGGCGTTATATTACAATCACGCACGCACAAAAGCCGATTTGATGTAGCGTTTGTTGAACGGGTAATTGGACGAGCGTCGCCTCTTTTGTGCACGGCTGTGATAAGTGACGTCGTTTAGCTTTGACGCGAAATGATAATGTGACAGAAAAAAAAGTGAAATGACTGAAAATGTGTCTTAAATGACTTCTGATGTGAACATTGATGCTTTGTTCATCAAAAATATAGTCTATATATGTATATTAGTAACCAAAAGAGGTTGATGTTTTCTGTCAGTGTGTGTTGATTGGTTTGGAATGATGTCATTCATGTACGTGAAAGTGTAAAAAAAAAACAACAAAAAAAAACCATGAAAGACACAAACATGCAAATGAGAATGCAGACAGACAAACGTGTTTCTGATGTGGAAAGAAGCGAACGATGTGAAGAGTCAGCGTGAGGTCAAGACGCGTCCGTCCGTCCGTCCGTCTTTGCGATGAGCGAACTCCCATGACCACCGTGTGACTCGTTGTACGCCATCTGATCGAGATTTGTGTTACGCAATTGCAACTTATGCCAAGTTTACACAACAGCAAACCAGCGAAAACATCACATTTCAAACACAAACACAGACAAACGGGTGGAATGCCAAAAAAAAAAAAAAGTGGCTCTACATTTGTCTGGCCTCAGAAAAGCAAAAAATCCATAAAAAACATATCTTGCAAGAAAGCACATAACTACTTGTGGAACATTATAACAATAAAAAAACCAAACTTTTTAACCACTATTTTTTCTTCTATTATTACTTTTTTCTTTTCTCTCAAAAAGAGGGCATACATTCCTTTAAGTAACTTCATTTTGACTGTGATTGGCTGGCGACCAGTCCAGGGTGTCCCCTGCCTACTGCCCAAAGCCAGCTGAGATAGGCTCCAGCACCCCTCGCGGCCCTTGTGAGGAATAAACGGTCCAGAAAATGCATGGATGTATGGATGAACTTCATTTTGAAAAGGTTTGTATTAGGGTTGGAAAAACAGAAAAATAGAAAAAATAAAACCTTTTTAAAGAAATATTTAACTCCTCCCTTACTATTTGGTTTCTACAAAAAAACTAAAAACAACAAATAGAAAAAAGGACAAAAACATAATTTTCCAAACTTTTCACCTTAATTCATTTTCTATAAAAACAAGTAAAAAAAAAAAAAAAAAAAAGCAACATCATTTCCGGTAGAATTATCAGGTTGTTGTTGTTTTTTAAGAAATATCAACAACAACAAAAATTCAAAGGATTTTTTTGCCCTGAAAATGAGTACTTTTTCATCATATACAAAATATGCAAAAACCAAAAAAAAAAACTAAAAAAAAACCATGTTAATTCTTGAACGCATTTTCTTCTAATCTTTTCCATTGTTGAATTTAAAAATATATATATATATTCTTAAAAAAAAACAAAACTTGATTTGTCTTGATAAAATTTCGTTGGTTAAACATCTTTTTTTTTTTTTTTTCCTGTCAAAAATCATCAATATTTTGTCAATTTGCTGTGATAGTTTAATTTGAAGTAGTCTATATTTCTAAACAAAGTGTTTTGCCAGCTGCTGCATGGCACCGGTTGTCAGTCTGACACAGATTTGAACCCACAACCTTCTCAACATGAGGCCACCGAGCTAAAACCACAACTCGCGTGAACGTAGCATGAACGTTTAACTACGTGCGTGCGTGTGTGTGTTATGCGGCTCGTTTGCAAGGTGGTCTTGGCAGATGTTGGACCTCACATTGGATCCTCCAAACCACACGCTCACTCTTTATTAGCACATTATTCGCATCATATACAAACACCGGAATGAAAACACACTTACAAGTATAAATCAAGCACACAAAAAACAAAGCTGCTCAGACGAATTGCCAAACGTGTGTGTCTGTGTGTTTACTCGTCCGTTGCGTTTTGCCACCTGCTGGCAGTTAGCAGGTGAGAAGACGTTTAGAAACATGCTAACCAATCAGGAGGCGTTTAAAGAACTAGCAGTTGCCGCCAGTCGTGAAATGCGACACTAGACACACTTGACGCCTTTTGAATTGAACGGAAATGGTTCCTGCAGACTCGACACTGTGTGGTGGTGTCTCGGTGAAGCAGCATGTGGCTCATTGCCTGAGGTTATTCTCGTAGTGCTGAGTAACAATTGTATGTTGGCGGTGTCATGTTTACGAGTGCAAATCGACCCTGAAGTGGTCGCTTGGAAACAAAATGGTGGACATCAACAATCACCTCGCAGGGGGTGGAATGTGTCCCTCCGAGGTCACCGTGGCGACCCCCACCCCCCAGTCCCTCTTTTGGCAAGTGAGGAATGTCTGCTGCCCCCCAGGCCTGTTTTTTTTTTTTCCCTGCTGGTAAACTGATCCTGACCACACATGGAGGAGATCTCCTGTGGACCCCCTTACAACTACCCCCCCTGTCCTGTTACATGTGCTGGTCTAGGCCCAGGTCTTCTGCAATCTTTGAGGTTGTCTGTACATCCTAATCCTGATCTGTGTCCTGGTCCTGAGCTCCATCCTGCTTTCGGCCCAGCTTCTGATCTAGATATTGGTCCCAATTGAGTCCTAGACCCTTGTCTAAACTATACTTTGGTCCTGCCAAAGCTCTGGTCCCGTTCGATGCGTGGTACTGTTCTATGCAAGACCACTGTCCTGCTTTCGCCACTTCTTCTAGTCTATGTCCTGGTTCTGTCTAGGATCTGGTCCTGTTGTATGTTGTACTGGATTCAGGGCTGTGTTCCAGGTCACTCCAAACACTTTACCATTGAGAACTTTGGCTCGTTCGTGGCGTCCTGTTATTAGCATGAATTCTGACCTCTGGGTACTGATGGAATGTTCTGACCTACATTCTTTTTTTTTTTACGTAAACGCTCTTATGTAAGAAACAACCGCTTCCTCCAAAGCAAAGACCAAACATGGTCAGTTTCTGTGCCTGCATGGTGTGTAAATTTAGAACCTTTGATTTCCACTTTTAGCCTCTTCAAGTGCTTCCTGTTTTCAGCACATTAGGAAGTGAGACGTTAAGGTGAAAATTCCAATACGTAGTCTTGTCTATGTGTGTGCTGCCTAAAATGAAGACGGGATTTTTTCTTGTGTAGTCCTGAATGACCATCTGTGACAGTAATTGGGCCGTCAAAGTCCACCAGGCGATTTTCCACCGTCTGAGGTAGCCATGGTGAAGCCGCAACAATAATAACACATAGGAAAGTTTAACTCCTCATCATTTTGTAATAATACAGTAAATTAGATAGTTAAATTGATTAGATAGGTAGGTATACTGGGTAGGTTAGATAAACTGATAGATCGGTAAGTGACTGTGTTAATTGTATTGCTATTGGAAATAAATAAATAAATAGATAAATATTAACTCATTTGCTCCCAAATACGTATAAATATGTCTATTTTAAATATTACCATGCTCCCAAAGACGTATTTATATGTTTTTTGTTTTTTTTTATGCTGGAGCATAAAGAAGGGTTTGAGGCAGCCTCTGAACTGAAGAGAATGCTTCAAACAATGTTAGTTATTACAAAAATGGCCAGCACATAGCAGCAGAGTATAAGAGATCAACCTGAGCCATGTTGCAAAAAGCTCTTTTTCCCACTGTTTTAAACAGATTTTTGAATAATGATGAAACTTTGCTATATTCTAATCCTAATTGCTGAAAATGGAAACAAATAGAAATATATTTCTTTTTCCTGATGAAAGACGAGACTCTAATATTTGTTTTAGTAGGTTCCATGTTTTGATAACAATAGGACACAATATTCTGTTGGCCAGTCAAAATCCAGTAAAACAGCGAAAAATGTGCTGGGAGTGAATGAGTTAAAAATAATGAATACATATTAGCAGGACTGGACTGGCACAAATAATCAGCATTTTGACAAATAATCTGGCATTTTAACTTAGGCCCACCGGCCCAGCCCGATTCCTGGCCACCACATAAGCTCGACCACTGATGTTTATTGATTCAGTTTGATCTCTACATTGTAAATGGATGAATGGGCTGCTCCTTCTAAATTGTGGGCCAGTCTCTACGGGTAAAATGGAGTCAAATAATAACTGAATAGCACCACATCGGCCCCAAAGGACTCCAGCCCACCGGGCATCTGCCCTCTATGCCAGATGGCCAGTCCAGCCCTGCATATTTAGATGCGGTTGGAGGGTTTATAAAGTAGGCAGATTAGATTGTAAAAAAAAAAAAATAAAAAAATAAAAAAAAGTAGACTAGATTAGTAGGTACGCATGCAGATTATGTCGATCTGATATGCAGATTAAGTGGGTCTGTAAATACTGTTGAGGTACATGCAGTATATTAGATAGCTAGATAGAGATGGCCCATAGATTTTTGCGACGGTGAAATCATTGAGCAAGCGTGTGACTTTGAAGCATGGAAAAACAAAAAAAAACAAAAAAAACACGAGCCCATTTAGGACCTGACCCACCGCACGCCTCCCCACACATGTCCCTTCATCTCCAAGCGGCTGAATTGTGTCCGGTTTCTCACGGCAGATGTTGGAGAGGCGATGGCACGAGTTCAGCTCCTGGTTAGAGCGGCTTCTGCAAATTGGCGGCTGCTATTAAACATAAATCAATAAAAGTGGCAGGCAAATTAGAGGGGGGCCGTCTGTGGCGGTCTTGCGGTCGTTTGGGCGTGCCGCCCTGGTGCTGCAGCTGGGAAGAGGACAGATGTGATTAGTCGGTTGAAATAATGAAACTTTACTGGTGATCTGAAGTTTCCTTTTAATTCTCCTTTTCTTTGTCTCACACTACACAAACCTCTGACACCGTAAGAGCTGGAAAATAAAACAATCACGTTCACATTTCCTCAATACAGATAAAGTCAGGCTAATTATACTCACAAGTTAAACACAAACTTAAATCTACGTAAAGATAAGATCAATTGTTTACCTTTTTGCCACTTTCAACCAGACTCAGTAATTAAAATGTCGGATTCGTTGTGCGCGAAACTCTTCGATCCTCAAAGGTCTCTCACTCTCTACGACATCATACTCCCTTACCGCATTCCTTCAAAATAAAGCTCCGCCAAAAGAGGAAGCGTTCCAACACTGACAGAAATTTAGCAAATAAACGCATTTTTCCTTTACAGGTGGGACAATGGCAATGTGAAAGGAGGTAGCGGGAAGCTAGACTGTTGGTGTGAAGTTTAACACCTGGCAGCTTCCGAAACCTAACAATGCACTTGACACGTATTCAGAGCTACATTTTCACGGATGCGTGTCTGACTCAACATCACAAGGTTGTTCGTTCAAATCACATCAATCAGGGTCACTTTTATTTATTTATTGCAGATTAATAGTTGCATGTGTGGAAAGTCACAAGTTTCGGACATAGCAAACACACTTTGAGGGTTAAAAATTCTTCAGTTGTCAGGTTTCTAGCAGCTGGACAAACTATGAACAAAAAGCACAGCAAGAAATCTGGATTGCAAAGCGAGACATTTAGATTTACGCCACTATGACAATCATAAAAAGAGGAATGACCCTGACGTGATTTGAACACGCAACCTTCTGATCTGGAGTCAGACGCGCTACCGTTGCGCCACAGAGTCCACGCAGGCAGTTTGCTGGAATCTGGCACACTTGCAAAGCTGCTGCAGCAAACTAAACGAGCAGTGGACAATCTAGCAGTCCAAAGGGGAGTTTTCTTTCATAACCAACTGTGAATTCATGTTTTCATAACAACTATGAAAAAAAACTGAGATAAAGGGGACATCCGGATTTGAACCAGAGACCTCTTGATCTGCAGTCAAATGCTCTACCACTGAGCTATATCCCCAATAGATAAATGACTGTCTAAATAGCCTGAAATCAGTTTATTATATAACAAAAGGAACCAAAGACCTCTTGATCGGGAGTCAAATGCTCCACCAACTCAACTCAACTCAACTTTATTTATAAAACGCTTTAAAATCCGGCACTGATTAAATGATTTAGTGTTATAATTAAGTGTTACACAAACATTTCATCGCTGCTATGGGAAAAAACACTTAGATCCATTATTTTTTTCATTTTTTTTCTTTTTAGATTTTTATGTTTTTGGGAGGTTTGCATTCAGTTTCACCCCAAACACCCCCCCCCCCCACACACACACACACAAACGACAAAAATGGACATAAGTGTTTTTCATATAGTAGCATCGATTTGCAACAGCAAGGATAAAATGAAAATATTTTCAGAATTCTCATTCAATAATTGTACATGCAAATTATTACAGATAGTAGATTCTGAATTGTCTTAAAGTGCATAAACGTAAGAGAATAACTAAATTCATGTGAACAGTAAATGTCAAGTAAAATACACACAAAAAAATGCAATTAAAATTCAATTTTCTTATAAATTTATGGGAAAAAGACATTAAAATAATTGATTCATGGTTTTATAAATTGATATCAGGCTTGAAAAGAAAAATGGATTCAATATTGATTATTCGATTTTTGTTAAAGCCAACCCAAGTAACTAGTTGGTCAACAGATACAACCAGTTGACTTGGTCAACCTGGCTTTAGCATGTTAGCATGTTAGCATGACGTCTGATCATTCAGTCGTAGCACAACCTCCCTCCTGTTTACATTCCGGAAAGAAATCAGAGAGAAGTGTCGATTATCTGTCAAATGTTTCTTCCCTTTGAAACTTTGTAAACGATTGTAGCGCACTAAAAATCGACTGACTGTCAGCTTTACGATATCTTGACATTTTGCAGGAGCTTCAAGTATCTGTAAGAATTCCGTCAAAGTCTGCAGGTCTTTGGCTTGTGTCTGCTGTTGACATGCTGTCCAAACAAAGCCGAGGGAAAATTTGGCCGAGCATCAGGAAACAGCAGCAGGAATCCATCCTGGCATCCACAAATGATGTAACAGCGCTCGTCTTGACTCGCTGACCCGCTTGTCTAAGACTCGCACCATGAAAGCTGAAAAGAGCGAAAGCTCCGCTGCTCATTTTTTGCTTTCAGATTACAGCTTGAAAGCGCTAAAGTGCCACAGTTTAAGATTTGGTGACACAAATCTTCCATTCATTTCAATATTTGAAAGCAAAGTTCAATGAATTGAGTATAAATGAGAAATTTTGAATGCCTGTGTTTCGTTGTACTGCATCCGCAGACTAATTTGTTGAATTCAATAGTAGACAGTCAACACACAGTTATGTAACTCGTGGGGTGCCCCAGGGATCATTACTGGGGCCAGTACTTTTTCTTCTTTATGTGAATGATATTACAACTATTTCCATCCATCCATCCATTTTCTTGACCGCTTATTCCTCACAAGGGTTGCGGGGGGTGCTGGCGCCTATCTCAGCTGGCTCTGGGCAGTAGGCGGGGGACACCCTGGACTGGTTGCCAGCCAATCGCAGGGCACACAGAGACGAACAACCATCCACACTCACAAGCACACCTCGGGACAATTCGGAACTCCCAATTAACTCATTCACTTCAAAACATGAACCACCAAAAGAAAAATGTGTCTCTTCTTTCATCAGGAAAAAAAAAAACGAGAGCACGGTATATTTTGTAGCAATTAGCATTAGAATTAGCTAAGTTTCATCATTATTCACAAACCTGTTGAAAATACTGTGAAAAACAGCTTGTTGCAACATGGACCTGGTTGATCTCTTATACTTTGCTGCCACCTGCTGGCCGTTTTTTTTTTTTGTGTGTAATAAGTACCATCGCTTTAAGCGACCGCTCCAGGTCAGAAACTGCATCAAAGCCTTCATGCAAAAACTCTAGCATACAAAAACCTAAAAAACGTATAAATATGTTTTTGGGAGTGAGTGAGTTAACCTGCCGTGCATGTCTTTGGAATGGAGACCGGAGAAGACCCACACGGGTACGGGGAGAACATGCAAACTCCACCCAGAACCAGAGTCTTCAGAACTAGGAGGAGGACGTGCTAACCACTCGAGCACCGTGCCACCCTACAACTATTTCCAATACATTATTCATACAAATAAAAGCTTTCAAATTTGATGGAGTTTAACGGTCTCAAAATAATGTTTAAAGCCCATCATGAAATTTTACCAGTTAATATACAAATTAAATTTAAAAAATAAATAAATTAAGAGAAACAGATATTTTCTCCAAAACAAATTATAGAACAAAACAAAAAGAACGATGTATTTCAACTCAGTTTATGGAACAATCTAGATTGTAAAACAAAATCATCTCAGTCTATCTGTATTTTTAAAAACTTGATAAAAGCTCAATTACTGGAAAAATACATATAGCACAAGGACATACTTCTGAATTATTATATAGAATTGTCATATTGAAAGCTTCTTGACCGCTCGCTGTCATTTATTCTGTGTTGATTACTTTTTATTGTTGTTGTTGATCAGGGGCAGTTAACATAACCTTTTCATTTATGTATTTAATAGAATGAAATAAAATTGAATTGAATTGAAATTTAAGAAAAATAGTGAACCGAAGCTGAACAAGCACTTGATGGTAGCCGCTGTTTCATTAGCGTTCCCCCGGTGACGTTTTGCTTCCTGTTCTGCGCTGATAGAGCGAGATAAAGAGATAAGTGAGGAAATGGTGTCACTTCAAACCTGTCATCTCAAAGGACAATCAATTAACTCGTCGTCGTCCCTCCCGCCGTGAAATTCTTCTTCCCGTTGTGAGAAAAAGCAGGTCAGCGAGTGAAAGAGGAGGTTCTCGATAAGATCCAGTTTCCACAACAAACACAAACGAAGACCTAAAGACATTCTTGGAATTCTTTCTGGGCTTCCAAAATCGCAAATTGGGTAAGAAGGCTAATTATGTAAATTGTGACCAAAAGTGTTCCAAAGGGGGCATCCGGATTTGAACCAGCGACCTCTTGATCTGCAGTCAAATGCTCTACCACTGAGTTATACCCCCACGCCTTCAGATCTGCACCATGGCATCTTAACTGCACAGTACAGGAAGTCACCAAAACTATCAAATGTTGTTGAGCAACCCAACAACGGCAAGAGAAATGACCCTGACGTGATTTGAACACGCAACCTTCTGATCTGGAGTCAGACGCGCTACCGTTGCGCCACAGAGTCAGTAAAGAGCGACTTGTGCTCAGGTGTCATGTGCAGTTGCAGGGTACATATTCGCATTAAAAAAAAAAAAAAGAAAAAAGAAAAAAAAGTGATTAAATAAAATTTTCACTTTTTGCATTTTCATTGCAATTACTGGAATTAACTTTTTTAATAATATATATTTTCAAAGTGATTTAGTAAAATTTTCACTTTTTGTATTTTCCATTCGATTGCTGGAATTGACTTTTTTTTTTTTTTTTCCCCCAAAGTGATTTAGTAAAAAAAATTCACTTTTTGCATTTTCATTTTGATTACTGAAACTGACTTATTTATAATAATATTCTTTTTTAAAAAGTGATTTCATAAAATTGTCAATTTTTGTATTTTCCATTCAATTACTGGAATTGACTTGTTTAATAATTTTCACTTTTTATTTTCCATTTTCATGACTTTTTAGATAATATTCTCCTATTCTTTTTTTAGATTTTATTTTGTTGTTCCCCGTCCATTTTAATCATTTTTTTTTAACTTAAATTATTTGTTTTTCAGTTTACTTTATTCCTTGTAATTCACATTTTTCTTTATTTCTTACGGAATAATTTTATATTGTTATATTATTATTATTATATATCATTATATATTTTAATATTGTTTTACTTTATTTTTTTCATTCATTTATTATTTGAATTTTATTTTTATTCCTGAACATTCTACAAATTATTTCTTTATCTTTATTTTCTGACATCAAACGTGAAATGTGATTTGTTTGTTTACAGATTGTATGTTTTTTTTGTTTTGTTTGTTTTTTTATAAGTAAAATGGGGCCTGGCAAGGGGCCGTCGCTTCCCTTGTAGATTCCAATTGCCTTGTGGTGTTGCCAAACTTCGTTTTTCCATGCGGTTTAAGCACATGAAAGCGTTTCATATGACCTTTTTTTTTAAAATGTAGATTCTCATGCTGATGATTGACATGTAACAGGCCTAAAGAACAAAAGCTGAATGGTGAACGTGCAAATGTTCCCGCAGGAGATCAGACATGCATGCACCTCCCCACACATAATTGTTTGTGGAATGAGGGGCCTGCTTTGGGGGGTTGTGATGCTACGAGTAGGGGGTTGCAGCAGATGAGGACACGTCTCAGAAATCTGAGACACCCTGAAGGAGACGAGACGTTTCCTCCCGTGATATTCAAAATACACATTCTGAAGTGCAGGCATAGTTTCTCACAAATCAATGTCAATACACATAGCTGGCATTTCCTTCCTGAGAGATATCTAAAATTTGGAAAGTAACATATAAGAAAAGGCAGAATTTTCTCATACAGCCTTAGTTGCATGCATTTTAAAATATATTTTATTGAAATAATGCATTGGTTTTATACAAATATATTTTTATTCTATATATTTACTTTTTGTTTTATATATTTTACATGCACCTTTAAAATATTGCAACAAATCTAATATACACTAAATATAAATTCACTATTATAATTTATGTTAAAAAGTTGAACAAAGAATTAAATATATGAAACATGAAACAGAGGATCATGACGATTAAAAAAAAAAGGTGAAAGAACTAATCAGATTGATTTTAGCTGTTAAAGATTAAAAACATTTTAAACAAATTAAATTAAAAATACAGATTTCCTGTACTGAATACTGAAAGATTTCTTAACTTTAATGAGAAACATTTTTTGCATGGATCTGCAATGTTTACTGGTGCCGTCGCTCTCCTGGTGACGTCACATGCTCGCCACCCTCACCCGGAAGTGGCGGCGCTGTTGTTTACATTCCTCGCAGCTCGCCGTCCAAAAATGAATCTACCAACCATCAATTCCACAACTTCTGTGTCCACCACGAGACGTAAGAATGCCTTTTAATGACATTTATTTTATCATTGATTGTAAATCTTACGTTTTATGTTTGTTCCGCCGACTTGTGTGACGCCAACTAACCATGCTAACAACAGCTAGCATCGCCACTTCCTGGTTAGTTTTCCCGACATTTTGTGATTAAATATTGATTCATTCCACCTGGACGCTTTATTCAAGGTGTTCTAGTGCTAACTTAACTCCGTGATTGATGTAGTTTGAAGTGGGTGTTTTCCTTTGGAAAATGTCTGCGAATACTCTGCTAAGTTACCTGGCTAGGAGTTGTCAAGAACTTGCAGAACAGTTCGTCACAGTTGGAATAATGTCCATATTATGATATGGTATGCGTATGATTACTTATTGTGTATGTGAGGGTGGAGATGCATTTCACAGCGTCACAATAAACGTTTCCTTAACGTTGTCTAAGTTTGGACATAGAACGAGCACGTCATTGCACACCTAGTTAGCAAAAGGTAAAAACATGGCAATCATTCATGAGACAGTGCACAACTTTCTCAAATTATGCATCCCTGATCCTGACTTTTTTTTTTTTGTCTTTTCAAGGCAAGCGGGAGGCCGAGCGCTCGGTCAACTGGACGGCCGAGGAGACGCAGGTGCTGCTGTGCGCCTGGAGCGACCAGCGCGTTCAGAAGAGTTTGTCGGAGAACCTGCGCAACCGCCACGTCTTCAAGCACCTGTCGGCCCGCATGAGCGACGCGGGCTTCTCGCGCAGTCCGCACCAGTGCCGCCTTCGTGTCAAAACCCTCAAGGCCAACTACGCCCGCGCCAAGCTACAGCGGAGCTCGGACGCGTCCCGGGCGTGCACCTTCAAGTACTTCAACCAAATGGACGCCGTGTTGGGGAGGCCAGCGGACGACCCGCGAAATTCTGTCGGTCCTCGCTTCCGTGCGCCCGTGGCGGAATTTGCCAAACGCGTTTTAAGCTCCGCAGGAAGAGAGCAGCCGACAAGCTCCTCTGAGGAAAACGGAGGCCATCAACCGTGGCCGTTGGACTTCCACGTCAAGATGGAAAACGGCCAAGATTCAGAATTGAGCGATGGCGGATTGCCGGAACCCCTGCGAGAGACACGCCAGGATCTTGTTTTGGGATTGACTGTCCATCGTCAACCTGCCGGTATGCTTTTATTTAAAAAATTAATGAAAAATAAATAAACGGAGTAATCGAAACAAAACGATGATGGAAAAAAATCCTCCACATCGAGAGAAGCTAGATGAGGTGGCTCGGGCATCTGGTTAGATCAGGCTTCCCCAATCCTGGTCCTCGAGGGTCGGAGTCCCGCAGGGTTTTAGATGTTTCCATTCTTTAACACACCTGATTGATATAATAAGCTCTGCAGAAGCCTGATAACGATCCCAATCTTTAGAATCAGGTGTGTCGGAGGACAGAAATGTAAAATTCTGATGGAAACTTTAACCGGTTCTTTTATTTTGAATGCTTGCTATACTAATAATAGCCAGAAAAATGCATATTCTCACTTGAACTATTTACTGGATGACAGAAAGATCCAAATACACAGCCGTGGAGCCTTTTCTGCTGAATACGCACCAAAACCTCTCTATGCTCTAGCATTTAAAAAAACAAAACAAAACATATAAATACGTTTTTGGGAGTTGGGAGTGACGGACAAATTATTAAAAAACGAATTTTTTAATTTTTTGCGTTTGAATGAGTTAATCATTAACTCATTCATTAACTGTTAATGTGTTGATGATCTCAGAAAGCTCAAAGATCATCAAGAATCAAGATCGCCTGTAGTGCACATTCTATACAGTTCAACTTTATGCGGGCTCAAGCTCAAAGATTAAGAGTCTCTTCTTTCAACAGGAAAAAAATGTATATATATTGCTATCTGTTTCCATTTTGCAGCAATTAGCATTAGAATATAGCTAAGTTTAATCAATTTTCACAAATCTATTTAGAATTGTGAGTAATTGAGCTTTTTTCCAACATGACCCTGGTTGATCTCCTTTCCTCTGCTGCCACCTGCTGACCGTTTGTGTAATAACTACAATTTCTGCAACCATTCTTTGCAGTTTAGAGGCTGTATCAAAGCCTTCTGTATGCTCGAGCATGAAAAAAAAAAAAAAAAAAAAAGTATAAATACGTCTTTGGGACATGTAAAACGTAAAAAAACAACATATTTATAAGTTATTGGGAGCAAATGAGTTTATTAATCTGACTTCACATTCACTACATCAGAAGCAACTGGGGGTTCAGTGCCTTGCTCAAGGACACAACCACTCTACCATTGAGCCATGCGGCCCCCAGTCATCCATCATTCGGAGCGTGCTCAGAGTAGAGCCAACTGCTCCTCCACATTGAGGAGCTAGATGAAGTGGCTCGGGCATCTGGTTGAATGCCTCCCGGGCACCTTCCTGATGATGTCCTCTGGAAAAATCCGACCAATTATCACATTTTATTTGTCCACAAACGCCCCTGTGAAACCACCTGGGGTCCCCATCTGGAAGAGCCGGATGAAGTGGCTGGGGAGAGCGAATACCCGGTTGGACTTGTCTCATTGTAACCTCGGTCTTCCTTGTGTCGCAGCGCCCACCGTGGAAGTTGTCGGCTCTCCTCCTCCGCCGACGTCGCATGCGGCTACCCCGACCGCACCCGACCCCGCCCTCCAGCACCTGACACACTGCTACCAGCAGCTGCTTTCCGAGACGCGGGCCCTCCTGGCGCAGCTGGAGACGCAACGGCAGGAGCAGGCCGCCCGGCACCAGGAGCTCCTGGGCCAGTGGCTCCAGCGGCAGCACGAGTCGGCCGAGAGGGAGGAGAGGCGGGAGAAGGCCCACATGGAGCACCGGATCCAGGTGCTGGAGCTCCTCACCTGCCTGGTCCGGGAGCGGTCGTCGTGCAAATGCAGAGGCGGGGCCACAGAGGTGTCCGGCGAACTGTGTCACATTTTCACCAAAGACGAAAATTAAAATAATTTAAAACGAGGTTCCACTGTCTGCTCCTGTGGTTTTGTTGCCATCGTGGTGAGGACTCAATCTGGATCTGATCCGGATTGCGCTTGTGTAATGTAAACACGTGCTTGTCAAATTTTGCCCAGGTTGGGTATGTTTATCAGAAGTCAGCAGAGCAGGTTGACAAGACATTAGGTCTGCCATTTTGGTTTGCGGCAGCCATTTTAGGGTCCTTTTCAGTGGTCCTACAATGACAAAGCTTATGGGAGTATTCTTAAAAAAAAAAAAAAAAAAAAAATCGGCTCCCATAACCAGTTTCATGTAGTAACTTCAAATTTGTCCGTCTTATCATGACTAGACCCACAAAAAAGTCAAGAAGCCATGTCCAAAAAGACAGAAAATCTGACATGCATTTTTGTTTGAATTTATTTTCATCCATTTCCAGCAATCCTGACTGACGAGAGGACTCTAATATTTGTTATGTGTTGCCCACATGACTTTCCGTGGTCATTCCAGACGGATTAACGGCAAAACTTCCATCTGTGCCACTTAATTATTCTCACTTTATGTAACACGTACGCTTTAAATGTGAATGAGATGTGTCAAAATTAGGATTCGTATGGAAATAATGGAAATCATCACATTTGTTTTCCATCAATAGTAGCAAAGCCAAAAACAAAGTTTTCATTTTATTTTATTTATAACCCTTTTGTAGGTTAATTCTTTCAGAAATCAAATTCTGTTTTCTGTGAAACAGAAACTCGTACGTATCGAAAATGGGGATGCGAGGGTGGTGGAAAAACCAACTTGGAGGGGGAACCGAGACAATAGAAAGAAAGAGAAACCTACTGGAGACAAGAGGGGGCGTGGCCGGGCGGCGCGCCTCTCTTCTGATTGGCTGCCGGCATCGCACTTAAAAGTCGGCATCTTCGCGCTGAGCTCTGAATGCCTCAGACCGAGCCGGAGAACCGCACAGGGGAACGTCGCTCACTCACGCCGGAGATCACGCGCCTTCACGCGGCTTTCACTTCGCGGTCACCCCGCTCTCTTGTCTGGATCTTTTTTTTTTTTTTCGTTTCGTTTTTTTTCTTCTTTTCTTATTTCTAGTTGCATTATCGAACTCTCAAGTGATTTGACGTGAGGTGGACAAAAGTATTGGGACGATTGGAGTTTGTTTTTTGTTTTTTTTTGTGGAAAAGGACGCACGCGCACCTGGAGTGGAGGTAAACTGAATACAAATTTGTGTGCGTGCTCGTGCCTGTAAAATAATTTGGAGGAAAGAAAATCTATGCAATAAATTGAATGTATCAGGGTGGAGGAAAAAATTGCAATAATAGACTAACAAAAAATAAATAAAATAAGAGGAAAGATTAAAAAAAAAAAAAAAAAAAGGTATGTACCAACCAAGGATTGTTTTTTTATTTAAAATAAACGAAATGAAAATAAATACAATAAATGATAATACTTAAAAAACAAAGTAAGCAAAATCTGATTGGGGAAGAAAAAAAAAAGGTGTTTTTTTTTTTTTAAAGCAAAAGCCAATTTAGTAGCATGTACAAGGGTGTAGGGAAAAAACAAGTCCATAATAAAAATATGAATATCAACCACTAGGTGGAGTAAAATAAATAAAGGCCTTTAATGTGCATTTATGTATGTTCATTTATGTTTATTTTTTCCCCCATACAGTAATAGTAACTATTATAAAGTGCTTTTTTTGCTGACTCAGGGCCACCTTAATGATCCCAACTCACCCATTCACTTGAATTGATCACGAAACTTCACACTTGTACTGTAATTTGAATCAATGGCAGTGTCTTTTCATTGCTCTTGATTGTTTGAAGCCACACACACTTGCACACCTTCTGGCTAAGAGGATTCCCGCCGCCTCTCCTGCAACTTAATCGAATTAATCTCTAATGTCCTCTTGACTTGGCCACATTTCATTTTTTGTGGTTGCAAAATGCTCATAGATGTGGTCGTCTACTTCTGCATTTCCAGTTTGAGTTAACTTTTATTTTTTATTTTTTTGGCAAAAGTTTGCATTTTTATATTGCACTGCATTAGAAAGTGCCATAAGCTGTACCTAATATTGTGGCCTGTTGACCGCCATTGTTGCCATATTCCAAAATGAGGATCAGAATTGAACTTTGAATATTATCCAAATTTACGTGCAAATAAGCCCAATGTATCAGATTCGTCCTCATGTAGCCAGATGGCAAAACACACACAATGTAAACAAAGTCCCTGCTCGCTTGTTTGTTTGTTTACTCTCAATTGACACAAAATCTCAATCAACGGCAGTGTGCCAAAATAGCGCTTTCTGAACTAACATCAAACTGTCGTGAGCACAAAATAATTGTCTTGTCTTACTGAATTAATTGACTCAGCACTATTGATCTCCACTCAATGACACATTCGATCAAAGTACGACACCTGATCCGATCCAAGGAGGCGGTGTCGTGTGTCCCAAAAGCACTTTTACCTTCTCATGACATCATCCCACCTCAGGCCTTTTTTTGCCGATTGTTCCCGTTTGTTGTCCAAAGTGATGTCACGCGCCACATTCCCTCTTGGCTTGCTTCACTCGGCCTGATCAAACAAGCGTTTGTAACACCTGATACCTCATCCCAGAAGCATTCGGGTCCAAGAAAATTCAGTCCCCGGAGCTAGTTTCACTTGGCAGCAAAAAGATTTGGTTGCCATGTCTTTCAGGGGTATATATAGACCCGCAAAAGTCTCAGGAGACGCGACGCAAAAGACGCAAGAAGTTTGATCATTCGCTTTAGAGCGGCCATTTTACACTCACTGTTGGAATTTCAAGTGGTCCTTTGATATTAACTCATTCACTCCCAGTCATTTTCACTGAACCAGCCCGCTTCGCTCCCGGCTGTTTTACTGATATTGCAAGTCCCACAGAATATTGTGTTCTATTCCTATATAAAAATAAAAATAAAAAAAACAAAAAACAAAAACATGGAACCTATCAAAAGAAAGAGTAGAGTCTCTTCTTTTATCAGAAAAATATATTAGTAACTGTTTCCGTTTTGCAGCAATTAGCATTAGAATATAGCTAAGTTATTATAGCTTGTATCAACATGTCCCTGGCTTATCTCTTATACTCTGCTGCCACCTGCTAGCCGGTTTTTTGTAATAACCATTGGTTTAAGCAACCTCTTCATGTCAGAAGCTGCTTTAAAGCCTTCTGTATGCTCTTGCATTAAAAAAACAAAAAAAAAACATTAAAAACACACAAATGTGTATTTTGGAGTGAAGGTCACAGTTAAAAAAAAACGTATTTTCACGTTTTTGGGTTTGAATGAGTTAATGTTAAAAAAAAAAATCAACACTTGAATCTACTGTAGTTTCAGTTAGCAACACGAAATTTGGTAGAATCTCTATCATGAGTAGACCCCAAAAAAAAAAAAAAAAAAAAAAGTCTCAAGAAGCCGTACATATTTTTGTTTGAAGTTGACATTTTTGGGTACATTTACTTCACAAACCAGAACTGAACCTTTAACACAAACAAGTTTCACACCCGTGCCCTCACATGAAGTCCACGTGCGTCGCCACTATTCATCACCACAAAAGTGTGGGACATTTCCATGAGAAAAGAGAGCCAGGCAGCGGGAACATCTGCCACGCCATGTGGCAGCCACGCTCACACAAAAAACATAAAGAAAAAAAAAAGAGTCCATCTTTGTTTACATCGTAGCTTTTAGCATGCTAGCATGTTAGCATAGCCAGATCACAAACAGGGTTAACTTTAACAAAGACAAAGAAAGAATGCTCATTTGTTTACATTTTTTTTAGCTAGCTCGCTAGCTAACTAAATTAACCAATGTAATCAACTTTTAAAATTATAAATTATTTATTGTTTACAAAGCAAGAGTATTTTTTTTTGTCAGGATTTTAGAACTTGCGTCTTCCTAATGTTGCTTATAAAGGCCGGTTTTGTTTTCTTTGCTTTGCTAGAGATCAACATTACACACATACAAAACAGAAGAACAAGAACCCATTTCACAAACTTATATTTATCTTTTAATGGCGCAACTCTAGAAAAAAACAAAACATTAGTAGGGCATTTTCTTTTGGCCATTTTTAAGCATGACTTTTGAGACGTGTGTTTATAGCAACAAGTAACCAACAGTGCTAATTAGCGCCACTGTTGTCTGTCCCGAATTTCCATCTTGACCGTTTTTTCATCTTGTCTTCAGCCTCCTTAACTGTTTTGTCTTCTTTCGGGGCGTCGGCCGGTGCTCGTTTCGCTTTTCTGTGGTTCTCGGTGAGGTCGTGGAGGGTTCAGTTTGGCAGCACGTCTCCGAGGCGTAATAGTGGTCACCTCTAATTTGGTGCGGCATTCCGGCTCTTGCAAGACCGTGGTTTTCCTCTTCAGCGCTCACGTCCAAACAAAACAAAGCCAAAATGCCGTTAGCTTTAAAACGGTCCACTGTGCGTCTCAAAAAAAAAAAAAAAAAACGTCTACGCTGGCCGTTCACTTTTGGACCGTCCCTGCGTCAGCGTCTGCGGTTCTTGACCGGCTTGTCTTGTTTTTTGCAGGACAACAACAACATGCCTCAGACACCGCACAGCGCCGGAGGCTATAACAAAAACTTCTACCAGGCCAAGGAGGAGGTCTACTCTGGACTCTACTACCGTGACAACAACTTGGCGTCCGGATCCTTGGAGGCCCTCATTCGACACCTGCTCCCCACGGTTGACTATTATCCAGATGTGAGTATTATCTGACTGTAAGATTGTTTGAAAAGCCAGTCCTTGAAGCCTGTTTGACATTTGGTACATTTCGAAAAGACACGGGAGGTCTGCCATCTTGGTTTGAACCTGCCATGTTAGGGTCGATTTTTGTTTCAGTAGTCCTGAAGGATTTGTTAATGCCAGTTTCACATAGCATCATAAAATTTGTTAGGTTTTCCTATTATAAGTAGATGCTAATGCTAAAAAAAAAAAAAGTCTCAAGAAGCCCTGCTTAAAAAGACACGAGAAGGCGGCCATTTTAGCGGCTCATTTTAGCCATTTCCACATCAGAAAATTCGTCAGAGTTTTTTTATTGTTTGTTTTTTTTTTAGCCCCAGAGGGCAGTTTGACTTAGCAACATGACATTGGGTAGACATGTCTATCATGAGTAGACGCACACACACAAAAAAAAAGTCTCAAATGGCCCTGCTTAAAAAGACATAAGGCGGCGGCCATTTTAGCTGTTTCCACATAAGAAAATTTGCCACCAAAGTTTTTTTTGTTTTTTTTTTTTAATTTAGGCCCAGAGTGCAGTTTGACTTAGCAACATGACATGTCTTTCATGACTAGACACAAAAAAAAAATTCCCAAGAAGCCCTGCTCAAACAGACACAAGAAGGCGGCCATTTTAGTGGCTCATTTTAGCCATTTTCCACATCAGAAAATTAGCCACCAAGAGAATTTAAAAAAAATTCAGCCCCAGAGTGCAGTTTGGCTTTGCAACATGACATTGGGTAGACACCGTAAGTAGACACACAATAAAGTCTCAAGAAGCCCTGCTCAAAAAGACACGAGAAGGCGGCCATTTCTCCTGCTTTGTGACCCGATTTGTTCCTCCCGTCCACAGCGGACGTACATCTTCACATTCCTGATGAGCTCTCGCCTCTTCATCCATCCGTACGAGCTCATGTCCAAAGTGTGCCACATGTGCGTGGAACAGCAACGACTCGGCGATCCCCAAGCCGACAAGGTGGCCACTGCAACGATCTTGAACTCAAAACGTTGCCGCTGAAGCAAATCCAACACTCACTCGCGGATCTTTGCTTACGTTCCAGATACGACTCAGGAAGATCGCGCCAAAAATCCTCCAGCTGTTAACAGAGTGGACGGAAACCTTCCCTTACGATTTCCGGGACGAGCGGATGATGCGTAGCCTGAAGGAGCTCACGCATCGGCTCTCGACGGGAGATGAGGTAGGGGACATGGAAAAAAAACAAAAAAACAAACGGATGCTAATGCTAAGCTAGCCTATTCACAAGAAACGCTATTCTTTCCTAACTTCAGCGTAGTAGCAGTAGTTTGCCACCTGTTAGGGTCACCTGTTAGCATTGTGCTACTAGTTAGCATAACACACGCTGGTGTGTTTCTATCATGGGAACCGCTTGTTTGTTTTATTGCGCGTGTTTTGGGGGTGTTGGATGCTAAACAATAAAGCAGCAGGAGGAGCTTGTAAAGAGCAGATGGGGAAGGCAAACATCCATCTGTCCAAATGGGAGACCCCCCCACCCCCCACGCCCATTAGCGCTGACAAACTCGAAACCCCCCCTCCCTCCCTCCCTCGCTTGTTTGCCATGCAGGTTTCACATGACTCGTCATTAGTATAGATCCCCTTTTAATCTCAAAATCAATACGTGACACATTAACAGTGATGTCATGAGATTGACTCGCATTCCCTGAAATGCCAATATTGTCTTTTTATACATTTTCTACATGTTTTTATCATTTTAATTTAAGTTATACATTTGCAAAAGTATTGGCACAGTCTTGTAGTCATACAACTGATAGAGATAATTTTTCCCCCAAATTTTTTAAAATGTTGTTTATTATTTTTTTATTTATAACGTTTTGCTTGATATATTTCTAGTTCTTAAAATAATTTTAATTTTTGTAGTAAAATTTTAATTTTTGCAAATTTAATGTATGGATTTTTATTAATGTTTCCTTAATATTTTTTCTAAACTTATAAATTGTTTATCTCATATTACCCCCCCTCGACTCCATCTTCATAAAATTGCTTAGCTTATTTTTTTGTTGATATAATTTTTAATTAAGTATTTTTACTTATTAGAAAATCATCTTTTTGACCTTTTTGGTACATTTAAACAAAACCCATTTTAAAAATTGAGTTATACTCTGTTAAAAATTGTTTTATTTTATATAATTTTAATTGCTATATTTCTGTAAACAAAAAAAAAGTATGCAATTGTTTGTATTTTTTCTTTTTAAAATTACTTTTATACAATATTTTGTAGAATTTTATTCACTTTTATTTAAACCTGAAACATGTATTTTAAAATATTTAATACCTTTAGCTATTATTTTCACATATTGTCTTAATTCCTCCCCATTATATTTCATAAAAAAAAAAAATATATATATATATGTAATAAAAATTCTGCCTGTATATTGACTGCAATGATACATGCGCTTCCTCCAATCACAAGTTTGTGGAAAATTGACACAGCTTTAAAAAAAAAAAAGTCTTATAGTCACTAGTCACAAGACACGTAATCTGAATAATAATAAAGGCGCCTTTTTAGAAGATGCACTCCACGGACGCGAGACGTCCTACAAAAAGTTCAACGTTAGCCGGGAGCAAATCCCGCTCGTCACATTTGTGATTGTTGTTAACCTTTTGGAACATTTTGTGCATCTTTGCGGAGGTGAAAGAAGAGTGCGCACTCCAACATCTGCTGCTGATGTGCGTCCAGACCGCAACCGCTCGCATTGCGGCCTCGTAAGATTGTCTGTCATTAGCGATAGTGAAAGGCAGATGGAGAAGATTGGCGCTCCGTTGGTGGTGTTTGCCAAAAATGGATGGTACACACACTTCTGACTCTTTTCTTTCAAGTCAAACAAAACCAAAATTGTACATTTTTAAACTTGGACTATTGTTGTTTTCAGGGACCGTTGGTAGCCATTGATAGGATTTAAATTACAAATCTGACTGAACTTGCAGTCAATGTGATGGCGGAATTTTTATTATATATATATATATATATATATATATATATATATATATATATATATATATATATATATATATATATATATATCCATCCATCCATCCATTTTCTTGACCGCTTATTCCTCACAAGGGTCGCGGGGGGTGCTGGCGCCTATCTCAGCTGGCTCTGGGCAGTAGGCAGGGGACACCATGGACTAGTTGCCAACCAATCGCAGGGCACACAGAGACGAACAACCATCCACACTCACACGCACACCTAGGGACAATTCGGAGCGCCCAAATAACCTGCCATATATATATATATATATATATATATATATATATATATATATATATATATATATATATATATATATATATATATATATATATATATATATATATATATATATATATATATATATATATAAGAGGAATTAAGACAATATGTGAAAATAATAGCTAAAGGTATTACAATTTTTAAAATGCATGTTTCAGTTTTAAAGTGAATAAAATTCTACAAAATATTGTAAGAAAGTAATTTTTAAATAAAAGAAAATAAAATTTACAAACAATTGCATACTTTTTTTTTAAATAGAAATATCTGAATTAAAATTATATAAAAAATATATATTTTTTGTCTTAAATACATCCATGCCTCATTAAAGATACATAAATATTGAAAAATAAAAACCTGAAAATAATCTTTTAACGATACAAAATAAAAACATGAAAATAATCTTAACATTGCAACTTTTTTTTCCTTGGAAAAATATGATTTTAATTCTGTAATATTGTGACTTTTTGACTTTTATATAATAAAAGAACTCTTAATATATAATGTTAATATTGAGTGACGTTTTAAAAATAATTTTTCGACTTTTTTTTTTTACCCCGGGAAAAAAAATCGGACTTTTCTCATGCCATTCAATACTTTATTGCTTTCTGCAATATCGTTAGCCTTTTAGTGTAGTTGCTCGTATCATATTTGAACATATTCTTAAAACAAGAAAAAATTGAACGCGCAAGATGAGTTCAAGTTGACTCGATCCAAACTTAGCGAATTCCTGTTACATGTGTGGCTGACAGTTTATTCTGATATATTTTTATCACCAATATGACAGTAAGTAAAAAAACAAACAAAACAAAAGCAACTTGCTAAAATGCTTGATGTGAAATGACAGAATCTCGTTCTTGTCTGCGGAGATCAGCTGCAAGTCATCGGTTGTTTTGTCTCACGGCGCTGGAATCGGTTCTCACCGTGCCCGATTGGCTGAAAATGTCATCACATGGTCACACCCTGGAAAAAAAAAAGTTGCGGCTGTTCCTCCCCCGGTTGAGTTTGTTGTTGCAGTTGTTGCGAGGGTTTGTTTTTGCAGACTTTTGGAAGCCTGAAACTTGGAAGGTAAAGTTGTGCAGGATGTGGTGGTGAGAAGTCCACAAAGTCAAACATATGTGTGCCCCCACCCTTTTTTTTGTTTAGTTTTTTAGTCCCCCCCACTTTATGTAACCAAGTTAAGTGTGTCAGTGCGGGAATGATTATCTAATCTTGGCCTCTTCAGAGTCCAGGCCACCGGAGTCTGTTTTGCCCCCGAGGCCAAGAAGCCAAAGGTCCACCGGAGAGGCCGTAGCGATCCCGACGGGAAGGAGCTTGCGTAATCGACCTCGAGCACGTCGTTCAACTGCACAAACACGGGCGGCGGCGTTTTGTGGTTTTGGCCCAGCTCGGTTCACATGTCAATGCTCTCCGACTCAGAGTAGTTGGAGGAGGGGGTGGGAAACCTCAAGGTTCTTACGAGAGCCTTTCCCATTAGTCCATAAGACTTCGGATCGAGCCAGCTGGATGCCGTCTGAAAATGTTTTGGATCTAGGCAGATCATCGCTAACAGAAAAACACCCAAAAGGTTTGGCATCCAGTCAACCTCTGCGAATTTGTGCGTTTCCAAATTGACTTGGTCGTAGATAGATGAACGGACTTGATGAACAAAATTAACCTTGCTCCCGCAAGATGAATTCTCGCGGTATTTGTGAGTTCACAAACTCCGGAGAATACATCTTGTAACTGAGCCCGTTGATTTCCGCCGGGTTCGGACCAATCACAAAGCGACACTGTGTTTGGGGGCGGGACATGCAGCTGTGGCGAAACCAGCACCGGCGCTGCCAGCACAAACAAACCTAACATGGACGAATGGACGCTGCAATTAATTCTGTTCTTTCAGAATTCCTCACCGTTTCCTTGTTGAATGTTGAACAGCGAGAGGCGCTTCGTGCATTTGTAGCTGATAAGATGTTTGTGCTTTTCCCCCCTTCGACAAGAACGAAGACATTTTCATCCGTGGCCGTGATTGGTTAAAAAAAATGTGTACAATGCCACATCGTCCAATCAGCTCGAATTATTGTACAGAATGTCCCGCCTTTCCCGAGCAAATTGCCGTGGAGCGGTGCCAGATGGATATTGCGGAGAACTCCCTTGAGTGAAGCGTAATATCAATCTGGCTATTGCCAGGTTAGAACAAAATGTCAGCGGTCGTATCCTGCCATCTATTTTCCCAAAGCTTCCTGGACAGCGACGGCTAATTAACAGAGGGTGCTAGTGTGCCGCCCCACCAATGGCGACGATCATTACTTAACTTGAAGTCAGTCACTTAATATCGTGTAAAGATGTTTCGATGATCTCTGTTGTCTGCTTTCATGACGCTCTTCCGGTTCTTCCGCCTTTGACCGTCCTCAAAAGTTTGACAGTTACGATGAATCGGGACCAAAGTTGCGGCACAACCACTTGACGGGAACTGCATGTTGTTTTGCCCCTCCGGCAGATTTACCGGAAGGCGGTGAGTCAGCTGAGCCAGGGTTTGATCCGGAGGCTGACAGTCCTCAGCCAGTACGAGGAAGCTCTGGTCAAGATCAACGCCGCGGTGGCTGAGCGCCTCACCGTCCTCAAGGCCAAGCCCCAGGCCGCCATCCACAGGGACATCATGTCCATCTGCAATGACCCCTTCACAGTGGCGCAGCAGCTGACCCACATAGAACTGGTGAGGAACCAAAACCGGAACACGGCAGACTGATTGGTTTCTAGAGTCATGGGGGATTGGGTTGCAGTAGCCTTAAAAGTGATCATTTTGGCACAATTCCTGTGGTCTAGACATCTGTAACGTTGTCCTGAAGTTCCGGACCTAGAAAACCACCAAAAAGACCTTTCGAGGTTCTGTTTTTGGACCTCTGTTTCCCCCATATGATGTTCCTGTTTCCTTGTAGTCCTGAGGCTGAAAACAAAAATCTTGTCGAGTCCATTTTGGTTAGCCCCCTATCACCAAACCTAAAAGGTAATTAACCCCCCACCATTTTTGAGCACGGTCTTTACTACTGCTGGTTTTCAATGACCTCAGAAACAAGTTGGTCACAAGTGGCCTAGAACTCCCAACAAGACCACACAAAACCTTTCTAGTACCCTAATCGCTATGCTTTGAAACAATCACTTTTATTACCTATTTTGCTACAATTTGCTTTCGAAACAGAATGGGGAAACGAATACAAAGACCTTTTAGATGTTTGTGTTTTATAGAAGGATTTTTTTTCTGTGTTGAAAAGGTTCTTGACCTGGAAAACCATCTTTAAAAAAAAAAAAACAAAAAAAAAAAACATGGTTTCCTGGCTGTCCTGAAGCTTAAAACAATCCAAAATCGTGAACCCACTTGGAACCACATCCTAACCCCACCGCCCTTGACATCAACAGTGAAAACATCAGTTCTCAAACTGTGGCATCGGTTTTACCACCGGTTTCCAATTCCTCTTGAAACAGATTACGATAACGATAAAAATACATTTCTTGGGTTGTATTTAAGAATTCATGATGATGTTCTTCCTTTATCTCAGGAGCGGCTCAGCTACATCGGCCCCGAGGAGTTTGTCCAGGCATTCGTCCAGAAAGATCCGGTGGACAACGACAAGGTAAAAAAAAAAAAAAAAAAAGCCTTTCCTTGAATAAATCAGCAGATAAGGCATCCATTATGCAATGTTGTGGCTGTGGTTTGACCCACTTTTCGGGGTCCAGACGGATTTGGCGTTTACACAACGCCTCAGAGTTCACGTCAGGGTCAGGTGACACCAAAAGACAAAAGAAATATCCGCTGCTGAGCTCGTAAAATTAGAAAAAAAAACACAAAAGCGCTCTCGCCCAGCAATTTCCTTCAAATCCCGGCGGGATCTTGGATTAGATGATGCATCGCTTAGCAACCACAGTTGCCGCTGGACGTAGACGGGCGGGTGGGGGGTGCGCTAGTCTGGCTCAGGCTCTCGGGCTGCTAGGCAACAGGCTGATTTCGGATGCGGGGTAATGAAGGGGGGAGGCAAGGTTGCTATTGTGCCTCGGGCGAGCCTGCCATGTGCCCTCAATGGGCCCAAAAAGTGGAAGGCGGACCCCCAAGACTTGAGTGGCGTCAGGCCAAAGGAATGTGTGGAATTAAAATCAAGCAGTGACCTCACACAAAGGAATTACACTGCTCGCTATTGTTCTTCTGATTGCACTCGGTAATGCTAAGCTAAGTAGCTTAGCTTAAATTCAAAGTGTTTGTTGCTGTTTTTTGCAGAGCCACTTCAGTGACCACAAGAAGGCCGCCAACCTGGAGGCCTACGTGGACTGGTTCAACAGGCTCAGTTACCTCGTTGCTACGGAGATTTGCATGGTGAGTACCTAATGCTAATGGTCAATGCTAACTAATTGAAAATCTTTTATTTTCCCACTCTCAAATTCAAATAGACTTTATTGATGCGTCATATGACCTTGTAAGTTGTGGCTAGTGTTAGGACTAGCCACAAATGTTTCGCATTATACCATTGAGACGTTAGCTTTGGGGCTAATGGTCAACTGCGTCGCTAAGTAGCAAAAAAAACTTGATTCATTCAGACTCTAACATTTTAAATTTGACCTTTTAGCCGCTTGTCTTGTATTGACATATTAGTTATGGTTAGCATTAGCAAATAATCAACATGAAGTTTTGGCATTAGCTTTGAAGCTAATCACGAACTTGATTACTCAGTCAGTGAAAAAACAACAAGTTGTGACTAGTTTTAGCACTTAGCAAATGTTTCGCATTACTTTTGAGATGTTAGCCTGACCCCGGGTTTTCACCGGATGCGGTTGCGGTGCGGTTGCGGTGCGGTGCGTCTTGACTGCGTGCTCCGGACGGGTCAATTTTTTTGTCAATCCACACCGGCTCCGCACAGCTGCGGTCCGGCAGCTCCGTCGCCGCCCACTTACCAACGTGTCTCGCGGGCCCGCGCGCGCGCGATCATGTGGCATTTCACAACGACAAACATACAGAATGTCTGTGCTCTTCTGCTATGAGATTCCATGCAGCATCCTTTTTTTGGTTGTCCTTGTAAAGTATATTAATAACGAGAGTCGGGTCAGTGCGGGTCCACTCTTTATTTCTGTCTTCCCCGTCCGGCTGCCGCTCAGTACGGCAAGCGAGACGGGCACAACAAGCAATCGCGAACATTCAAACTCACAATACATTACAGTCCTTATAAAAAGGATGTGCCGTGTCATATATTATTTTGTGGTTTTCCACCTCCAATATAAACCTCTCCTCGTCCATGTTCGCTGGTGTCTAAACCGTGAATGAGCACATGGCCCGGCGACGCCCACGTCACGTTTTGCTGAAAGCTTGCGAAATAGGAGCTGGCGAGTGTTTTATTCTGAAAGGTAACCGGAAATGTATTTTGAAACTGCCTCGGTCTTCCTGTCCCGCTCGATGTGTTTTGTGCTAGCTTGCCATTTGCCGGAGGCCTACCGCTGCGGCGTCCGGCAAAAATAGAAAATAGGCTATCCTTGCGGAAGGCTTGCGGCACGCCGCAGGCCTTCCGCAGTCGACACGCAACGCACCCGCAAGTGGTGTAAACTGCACCATTCGAATGAATGGAATCTAATTGCTTGCGTCGCCGGACCGCACCGCAACCGCACCGCAACCGCAACCGGAGAAAACCCGGGGTTAGAGCTAATGGTCAACTGCGTCAACTATCCAAAACAAAAACAAAAAAAAACAACAACTTGATTTATTCAGACTATAACATTTTAAATTTGACTTTCACTTTTCTTGTATTGATATATCAGTCATAGTTAGCATTACCAAATAATCAACAAAGTTTTGGCATTAGCTTGGAAGATAATCACGAAGGTGATTGCTCAGTAGTCGAAAAAAAAGGCTTTATTTTTAATCCTTGAAGCATTTTGAAATGTTGTTGTTTTCCCCACTTCATTGTTTTATATTGGCAGAGTACTTCAAGCGTTACCAAACATTTAGCATCAGCTATGAAACATTAGCTTCAAAGCTAATGGCTAAATCCAGAATGTTCATTCTTAAATATCTGGCTAGCATTACCGAGCATTTAGCATTATCTTTGAATTGTTATTATCGGAGTTCACAGTATTTTTATGTTTGGCAAGTAGTTCTAGTGTTGTTCCGATACCGTTTTTTGGCCCCCAAAGTATTGGCCGATACCGATGCAGTATTGGCCGATACCGATACCATACCGATACTTAAGTTTTTTTTTTCCGCAACATGAAAAGCTGTCCTGCTATTAGTTCAGAGCATTCAAGGGCCAATAGGATATCTTAGATCGGCATGGAGTGTACATGTCACATACCAGTGAATGTCGTGCACGAGCAAGACACAAGATGCTGCATCCAAAATCCTATTTTAGCGTTGGAATTAATGGTATCGGCATGTTACTTGTGAGTACTCACCGATACCGATACCACTGTTTTAATGCAGTATCGGCACCTCTGCCGATACCAGTATCGGTATCGGAACAACACTAGTTGAAAACCAACCCAGAAATATTTTAACGTTAATTATATTTCTGCGTATCAGGTCGAGCATGAGCAAACATTTCGCTTTGAGACGGTGACTTTGGTACGAATATTTGTCGCTTGCAGTCTAGCTCTTCCTCTGTTATGTGTTTTTTGTGTGTGTCGTTTTCTTGACAGCCCATGAAGAAGAAGCAGCGCGTGCGGCTGGTGGAGTTCTTTATCGACGTGGCTCGCGAATGCTTCAATATCGGCAACTTCAACTCCCTCATGGCCATCATTTGTAAGTTTTGCTCATCGACCGCGCACCCCTGTCCTTATTTGGAGAGTTAGCGCCTTCACTCTCACTTTTTTATTTTGTTTTAAATATGCATTAGTATACCAAGCTGCCATTATACACTATCCCACATCAGTTCCTCAAGTGTGCGCACCACCATTTCGGATGACAAATTTTGAAATATGCACTTGGTGCTAACTTCTGTGTTTGATCAAAGGCTGGTCCCGCTTTATAAGAGGAGGGGGTGTGATGTGTGTAGGGGGGGCATCTGGTCAACCTGCGCTATGTGGCGTTGGTGGTGGGGGTGCGCAAACAATCAAAGCAGATGGCCAATACTGCCCGGAGAAAGTCCGATCACACGGAAGAAGGGGTCAAGATGTTTTTCTTTTTTTGGTGTGGGTGCGTCGGGTGGAGGCGGAGCCATTCGGACCCCAGCTGTCGTTGGACCATTCGTGGCTGAGTGAGCGAGACGCAAACAAAATGTCTCCTGGGATCCAGGAAGTGTTGAACAAAATGTTTGGCAATCGGTTCCCACCCCAGACTTTTTGCACCACGTGTGCGCACCCCCTTCAGCGGCTCGCTTTGGGTTAGAATAAGGCTAATATTTGAACTTTTTTTTAATGAAACGGAATTACTCATGAAAAGAGTGCGTCACTTTAATCTGGACATGCGTTACCCCCTGTGGTGGGGGTGAGGAAGTGGGCTATTAAGTTTGGTAACCCTTACAAAAGCCATTACTGTACCCTAAAACCATTGTCCTTAGGGCAGAAAATGTGGTGCGTTGGTGCGCACCGAATGGGATTACTGTTAAGTGTTTGTTGTCATATTTACTTCTAGCCGGCATGAATATGAGTCCCGTGTCCCGCCTAAAGAAGACGTGGAGCAAAGTCAAGACGGCCAAGTTTGATATCTTGGAGGTGCGCCATTTTTGTCCTCTCGGCAGAGGGGTGGGGGAGGGGCATCCCGTCACAAAACTTTTGCATAAAGTGTATTTGTCATGAATCTCCGCAGCACCAGATGGATCCTTCCGGAAACTTCTACAACTACAGGACGGCGCTGCGCGGCGCCACCCAGAGGTCCATCACTGCCAACAGCAGCAGGGAGAAGGTGAGGACCACATTTTTACACGTCAGTTTTTGTCAAAAGGTGGTGCGTCATAAATGGGACACACGACATCTCATTTAGGCCAGCAGATATTTTCAAATTGGAGTAACATAAACATTAACTTTGCATTAAACAAAATAACAACGTGCATGTAAGGCCACTTGAGGGCGCTGTCCAGTGTAGTCCATTTATTCGAGAAAATGAAAGAGAAGAAGAGGACAGCTTTGGCGAGCATTGTTTTAATTTGACTGTTTTTTGGAAAAGGGGTGCGCCATCTTGTTCTTTCGCCTTTAAATGGCTATTTTTGATTCCGTTTCTTGCCAAGGTTGGGGGTGTGCCATTACTGTATTCAGTTTTTTAAATCAGCTTTTTTTTTTTCAGTTTTACATTTTTTAGGGTGTGTGTGAAAAGGGGTGCACCATCTCATTCTCCTGCCTTGAAATTGGGCAAATTTGCTTGTTTTTTTTTCTTCTCAAGCTGTGCAAAATTTCATGAGGGACAGGGGTGCCCCATCACTGTGTTTTGCGCCCTGAGTTAGTTTTTTTCCCCCCCAGTCTGAAATGAGTGCAACATTTTGTTCTTTTGCTTTTAAATGGACTTATTTCATTTATTTGTGAGCATGTGCGAATGAGGGGGTGCGCCGTGTCGTCTTCACCGCCACCGTTCTCGTCCGGAATGTCCCGAGCCGGGAGAACATGACACAAGTTTGAACGAACGGGTCACGCTGCGCTCGGTGTGGGAAAAACAAACACGGCCTCCCCTCGGATGACCAGCGGTCGCGACGTGATTTTGATATCACTCCCTCAAGAATGTGAGTTCGGGTTACGCAAGCAGGACAGAGGTCAGGGGTCGTCAAGTGGAAAGTTCCAACATGTGTGTGGTATGTTCCTGTTGCTGTCACCTCTCACCCGAGGGATTGGTAGGGGGTAATTATGGTTGGACATTCAGAGGCTGCTTGTTGTTTTCTAATTCTCAGTTGATAGTACCACTAAGAAGATGTAAAGTAAAAAAAAACAAGTTATATTTAAAAAAATAATATATATATTTTTTTTATAATTAAATACTTTTTTTTCTTTACAATTTTAATTATTTGTAATTTTAATATAAAACATTTTAAAAATATCTCTAATTCCATACATCCATCCATTTTCTTGACCGCTTACTCCTCAAAAGGGTCACGGGGGGTGCTGGAGTCCATCTCAGCTGGTTTTGGGCAGTAGGTGGGGGACACCCTGGACTGGTTGCCAGCCAATCGCAGGGCACACAGAGACGAACACCCACTCACACTCACAAGCACACCGAGGGACAATTCGGAGCACCCAATTAACCTGCCATGCATGTCTTTGGAATGTGGGAGGAGACCGGAGTACCCGGAGAAGACCCACGCGGGCACGGGGAGAACATGCAAACTCCACCCAGGAAGGCCGGAGCCTGGACTCGAACCGGAGTCCTCAGTACTGGGAGGCGGACGTGCTAACCAGTCATCCGACGTGCCGCCCAGTATCTCTAATTTATATTTTTAATTTTTTATCCATTTGAAAAAAAAAGTTTCCAATGCAAATGTTCAAAAAAAATGTTGATTTAGTGACAAAAGAATGTTTTCTGATGTTATTGATGAGTTCAGGTTTTTATTTTTTATTTATTTTTTTTATTTTTTTTACAGTTTTTATTATATGTAATTTAACATAACATTTTTAAAATATTTCAAATTCATATTTATTTTTTTAATTTTTTTATCCATTTGGAAAAAAAAGTTTCGAATGCAAATTCCCCCCCCCCAAAAATGTTGATTTAGTGTAGAAAACAAAAAAATGAAAAAAAACAGCATTTTCGGATGTTATTGAGGAGTTATTTAGTTTTTCCGACGTTGACATTTTCACATGACGATAATCAGCACTCGCTCTGTTTGCAGCTTGTTTGTTTGGTCGTGCGGCAACAGCAGGGCGGCCGCTCCGCTTATGCAACACGCTGTCCCGTCATGCTGGCTTTTCTTAATCATAACAACAACAACATGGATCTCAAGCGCACACGCACACACGCGCACAACCTCGGTTGTGATGCAACCATTGTGACCAACAGCGTGACTTCAATTTTACAACTGGACTCTTCATTAGATCTTTTTTTGTTTGTTTGTTTTTGAGGCAATAGACAATTGTAGAACATTGCGTACTAGTTGAGCACAACGTAGCCCACATGGTTTGCCGTTGATCTTTTTTTTTTTTTTGCATCATGTGACGACGCTTTTTTTTTGTCCGTTTGTCCATCCAGATCGTCATCCCGTTCTTCAGCCTGCTCATCAAGGACATCTACTTCCTCAACGAAGGCTGCGCCAACCGGCTGCACAACGGACACGTCAACTTCCAGGTCACTACAAATACATTTAAAAAACAAAAAGGGGGGGGGGGGGACTTTTATTTTGGCGATGTTCTTGAAATGTCAACTTCCCTAAAGAGTGTCTTGTAATAGAAAAGGGAAGTAGTTGAGTCACACTTTGGGTATTTTCCGCTCCTTTGGGGATTTTGTGTCACTCGTCGTCATGTTGCAATTTACAGTGGAGCAGAATAAAACACCCATACCCATTGAAAAAAAATAAATAAAAAATAAAAATTTACGAGTATACTCGTCAATGGCAGTGAATGATTGTTTAACAGCAATAGAAAAAAAATCCAAGCGTTTCTTCCAATGGACTCACAAAGTGTGCTGATATATTGAAAATGGGCCAACGATGCCATCTACTGGTCGTTGTGCACCAGTAAAGTTGTTTCCAAGTTTGAAATTTACAGTGGAGCAGAATCAGACACCCAAACACATTGAGAAAAAAATAAACACAATTGACAAGTATACTCGTCAATGGCAGTGAATGATTGTTTAAAGGGATACATGAATCATTAAACAATTTTCAGCAATAAAAGAGTTAATAGTTTGCCCAGAATGAATTTGATAATTTCATTATTTTTCATGTACAATTAATACCTTTAAAAAGTATTTTTTCTACTTGCTGTCGACTGATGATGACATCACCCAGGAAGTAGGTAACGGCCAATCATGGCTCACCTGTTTTCTGGATTTGGTCAGTACTGAGCCATGATTGGTCATTACCTACTTCCTCAGCACGGGTGATGTCATCATCAGTTGACAGCAAGTATAAAAATTATTTTTTTACGGCTCTGGGTGGAGGAGTGGAACCGTCACTTACCTTCAGTGCCGGTTGGCGTGGGTTCGCCTCCCCGCCCAGGAGACCATGTAAGTTTGTGTGCGTGTTTGTGTGAGTGAGTAACAAAAAAAGAAAAGGAAATACTTTTTAAAGGTATTAATTGTACATGAAAAATAATTACCATATTAATTATAGACAAAATATTAACTTTTTAGTGCTGAAAAAGGCTCAATGAATCAAGAATCCCTTTAACAAATTTTATTTTGGGTTTATTGGACCTTTATTTGTTAATGGAACAACACCAAAATCAGACAAACAAGTCATAAACAGTTGTCACTTACAAGGTAGTGGCAAAATTTTCTAATTTGATGAAAGAAAAAAAAAAGTTGTCATTTTACTAGACAAACATCTCCATGTAACTAGACTTTGTGCAATTTCTGGAGAAATTGCATGGGAATGCTGAAAGCTGAATGCTAATAGCTGAATGCGAAAATTTGAATGAATGTGGAATGCTTATGAAGTAAATTAAGAGATAAATTATGAAATTATGACCTCCTGGACAATGCACTTTACCAACTGTGCCACTGAGCAGTATCAGACACCTAGTAATATATAAGTAATAAGTTATATGTACGGAAGTGGGCGTGGAAAGTGATATTTAGAAATAGTTCAATGTCTGTCCCATTGAAAATGAATGGGGAAAAGTTGATATTACAAGTTAAATTGTGCAAATAGTGTAAGTAATGTGGAACGAGACGATATATAGCCCGAGAGGCGTGAATTTTTTAAACTACCGTAGTTGAAATTTGAACAGTGTAAATTGGAAGTATTATGTGGGAGTTGTTACACGGTAAAAAAAAAAAAAAAAGCGTGGAGAATAAAAATCACAGTAACATATGCAGGAATGCTTCGGCACAAATACAATTAGAAGAGTTGTGTTTATTTTTGTGCGATTCTTCTGACTTTGCAGAAATTGTGGCAGTTGGCCAAGCAAGTGAGCGAGTTCATGAGCTGGAAGGCTGTCGAGTGTCCCTTCGACAAGGACCGCAAGATTCTGCACTATCTGCTCACGGCGCCCGTCTACACTGAAGATGGTACAAAAGTCTACACACCCCTATTCAAATGATCAGTTTCTGTGATATCATTTAAAATAAAATCACCAATTGAGTCTGGAAAAACCTGCTCGAACAGCCAAAGTTGATTTGGGGTGTCGATCGGAGAGGCACTTGTCAGACGCGTGCTGACATTTTCTTGTTGTCGTTCGTAGCGTTGTATCTGGCGTCGTACGAGAGCGAAGGTCCCGACAACAACATGGACAAGGACAGATGGAAGTCGCTCAGGTAATTACGATTAGTATGATATGTACTTTTATTTTAAAAATGCAATTAAATGTTACGAATTAATTGATTTGTTGAATTTACCTGGATTTCCCCCCCCCCTTTTGGTCTTTGCAGATCCACGTTGCTAAATCGAGCATAAAAATGAAGACGAGCCAAGACGTCTAAAAAGCAAAAGTATCCTCCATGTCTGCGAGGAAAAAAAACAAACAAACACAAAAAGCGACTTTTTGTGTTGTGTGTTGCTATGATGCTAACGGCAGCCTTTTCCACCTTTTTGTAAGACTTTTCTAGTCTTCTTTTCTACTCATTTTGAGTGGGCGGAGCTACACGCTAGCTGCTGGTTAGCTAGCACGCACCACACTGCGAAGCTAAACTAAGGCTAGCAGGTTTTTTTTTTCCTTTGGTCATTTTGAGTTTTTTATATGAACAAAATGCGCGGGCCGCATTGCAAAGACGCCTCGGATGCTAACTTGGCATGTTAGCACTGCAACACAGTGGATAAGCTACATGCTTTAGCATTTTTATGCTAATTGTTATTGTCGTGTTTTTCACCTGCTCGTTGAGTTGTTGAGAAAACATTCTTTATGTATGTAAAGTTTTATTTATGTGGACTCACCATGTTGCTGTTGACCTTATTTAATTAAGTCCTCAATGAAGAGCTTATCATTTTGCGGTCAAATTCCTGTGAAGTTTTTTCATGTTTGCAATGTTTTCATATTCATGATGTGTACTTTTCCCCCTTGATTATCCTCACAAATGTATAAATGTGATTTTGTTGTCCCCAAGAGTGAGTTCATTAAAAGAAATGTCAAATGACTTATTGGTATTATATACACATTTTATTTGTTTATCAACGATGTGAATTATACAAATGTAAACCATTGAGTAAGGTTTCAATAGATAAAGGACTATGTAGCGCCCCCTGTGAGGCCAAATGTCGTCACTGCATCACCGGTTCCCAGTTGAAAAATGTTGCCGTCTGCTCAGCCAACGTTACTATGGCGACGATTACGTCATCAGACATCGGCACCCGATTTAATTTGAAGAAATCCTGAGCAGCCTCAAACACAAGTGAGGCTCACAGGTGAGGAACCAGGGGTCAAAGGTCGACAAGTGGCTTCCATGCTTCAAGAAATGACCTTTAAAAAAAACCCAGAAGGAATAACATTTAAAAACTTATTCTTGAAATAACATTGAACTGACATTTAGCCTGCTGTTCCGCACTTTCTCTAAATGTCGGTCTTTTTTTTTTTTTTTTTTTTTTTAAGATGCCTGGTCATTTTTAAAAAAATGT